>NW_014333276.1:163374-186780 GCF_000341935.2 Cephus cinctus | reverse complement strand
TTCTTACGGGGGTTTTTTTTTTTTTTTTTTCTTATTATTTTCTCTTAACCCTCATCTACGTCCTTCTAGCTGGATGCTGAGACTCTGACCGAAGAGACGCGAAGGGTGTTTTTATTCCGCTATTACCCGTGGCTGAACGGCGTCGACGGGGACGCGAGTGGCTTCCTCGTGACTTACGGGCCTACCTGAGGATTTTACGAAAATTAAGAAAGGCCGGGAGCGAGGAAAGAGAAAAAAAATTATATTTACTGGTATATAGATACATATGTACCATCCGCACGTATATGGATTAGAGTGTAAGATATATATATATATATACATATACAGTATAAGAGAAAGTGCAGTAAATAGTAAAAAAAAAAATGAAGATTCCGAACAACTCCAAAAACTTCGGAAACACAAAATATATATTCATTTGAAATCCTATTTTTATCCCCCTTGTACATTATTTCCCTCGTCCCACGCTTTCATTGCCCACTTCACTACACGGGATACCTAGAACATAAACCTATCCCACGGTACAAAGCGCGCCCTCTACGTCACGTTCCTGGACACCTTTTTGAGGAATGTGTTGCTCCCTACGTGCCAGGTACTCAGGTCGTGCAATATATATATATATATATATATCTACCATAATCGTAATCCAGCATACCTGTACTCCAGATACCAACGTCCGACGTTCATACCTTAGACAGACTAATATGGCGTCTACGGATATCTGGAAAATCACGAAGCCCGCTGACAGTACTCGTTACAGTTGACGAACTCGGCGTTAAAGTGTCGACTAAGAAAGACGGTGAGTTCGCTTTTACATGAATGTAACGTTTACTTCACAGAGCATGCAAAAGGATCAAGAGATTTTACCCTCAACTTTATAAGACTCGAGCAGTATACCTACGTGCTACAGGAATTTCATTGGGCGGCCGCCTAAAATATATACAGTCCACGTTGTTTGGACGAGAATCACGACAGATGGCGGGGTTGGCAGTCCAGATGTCGGCAATTAAATACGCGCCCAAGTGTATACACAGAACGACGTTCGTTATCTTCAGGCATAAGAAGCGTGGATGACGATGGGCATTAAAACGCAAAGTTTCCAAGTGGCTCGACTCGAGCGAGCGCAGGAGCGCGACTTCTTTGGCAAACAGGAAAGTTCAACGGCGACGGACGGTTACATGGGAACGGCGCTCGTCAACACAGAAATGTCGTTGTAACTCTACCGGTAGAGTCGGACGGCTTAGTACCCGGAAAGCCCGTATAGCCATTTCTGTCGTCGCGATGAAAACTCGAAGTCGCGTTAAACGAACCGTGAAATTATCCTTGGTGTAAATTTCATATATAACAAAGTGTACACATAAAATGATGCAGAAATATAATTGATACAATTGTATCGATTGATAATAACGTCGGTTTAATGATAAGGCGAAAGGGGGATATATAGATAATTAACGTCAGCAGATACCAACGGACTTATATTTGAGCCGTTCAGTGCACACATCGATTAACTCCATAAAACAAAAAGTTGAGAATTGCGATGAAGTAATGTATATTGTAAATTACTTATTATTCAATGGCCAAAAAAATTGTGCCGTTTAATGGCGCTAATCTTTATTATTCAGGAAAGTTATTATAAATATAAAAAGTTATGACTATACCAAGTGCTTTGACACTTAAATTTAAGATTTTTCAAAAAGTGGAGTTAATCGATGTGTGCACTCAGCGGCTCATTTGATAAGGGAGAGAAAGATGAAAAATTGCAGATAGCATCCTGACGGATACTCTAGGTTATTCCAAGATCTTTTGTTTTTTTTTTCTCTTTTCTTTCTTCCATCTCCGACTGTACTCCCCTTCAAAGACACCAGACCACCAGCTCGGAGCAGTCTCAGGGTTCATCTGGAAATTGCTATCCTCCATCCACTTTCGTATGGAGTTAGGAGTTGGGAAAGTCTATCCGTAGCCAACGGCAACGGCGGCACTAGCGCCATCTACGTACAATTACTCAGGAAACGATTAGGGTAACGGCTATCCTCGAGGAGGACTGAGAAACGATTTGGCGAACGATCGTGAAATTTACGCATTTCCAATTGTGCCTCGTGGTCTTTGGACTTAAGGTATCGAGAGTATACGCCAGGGTTATTCAGTCCAAACGCATTACGACTCTGCCATGAGAATATCAAATGGAGCTTTTTATGTCACCTTGAAACGTACTTCAAGTGGTACGTTCGGGATGAACAACTCGGTACAGGCGTACAGTAAAATGAAAACAAAAATAGGGGAAAGGCGAAATAAATAATAAAAAAAAAAAATATATTACGTCACGCTGTGAATACATTATAGCGAACAGAGACGAGAGCCCATGAAACGGTCATAGAGGACAAAAGGTCCCAGGATCATCCATCATACGTGGTTGCACATTAATTGGCCTCAGCAATCTATCGCACCACTCCCCCCCCAAACCCTCTTTCGTTAATCCATGGCGATTCTAACCCTCGTGAAAGCCCGCGAAACACCAACGGCATACAATGTTCCAACTGTAATCTCAATATTGAAATAAGCCGGGAACGACGAACACAGACATGAGATACGAGAGATAGGGAATTGCAAAAAGGCATGTCGTCAACATAGAAATAAAAGATAACACACATATTGTAGCCACGTGCGTACTATACAGTTGTACGTATATGGTGTTTGTACGTTTTATTGTATGTATTCAACTGTGCGCGAGTGTTGTGACGTAAAAATGAAGTGTCGGTTTGTTAAGGGAATTCCCAATGCAAACGAAATAGCTCGCACGAGGCGAGCTTCGTTGAAAACAATAACGGCTATGACCGAGAGAAGGTTACCGACGGTCGGTAAAACAGAGAGCGTTCAAACAAAACGAAATAAACACACGATAATGTACAAAGAAACTCGCTGATCAAATTCGTTATGGCCCCTCCGCTCCATCAATATACATACGTTAATCCCGTGAAAATACACTAAGAGTCGTTAGTGGTCTTGCTCGCTTTATTGGAAACCTGCCAAAATACATCGACGAAAGCATAAAATCTGTCCTCAGTTGCCATTCTCATCAATGTATGTATTATCTTCACATTTTACACGAGTATCGTCGATACTTCTTGCTCGATACTAAATGTGCTGTATTCCTCCGAGGTGATTTATCTATCGATCATTTTACGATATTTGCACAATGTCGCGCAGGCGATAATCACCTTGATGATTTTCCCGTACATACGAAAACCGTATGCAGTCGTATCGCGACATCAGTTCGTTATTCAGGGGACTCTTCAATACTGTACGCGATTAAGAGATGGCACCCGAAACTAAAACTGTCATCGCTGTACATACAAGAACAGATGTTTCGTCTACTTTCTGTAATCGTACAAGCCCAAAAATGCGTGACGATACAAATTATACAGCAATACGACCAGACGCAGGCGCCTTGGAGCGTCGCGACGTTTGTGGATAGGACAGTGACGCCAATCCGTGGTAACGCGCATAGATTATTCAGAACACGCGTTCGGTTCTGAAGGTAGCAGCATATTAAGATGGTGCTTAAGAATAAAAAAATAATAAAAAAAAGAGATAAAATATATTAAAGAAGAGCTTCCAAGAGGTCGATGCAAAGATTCGTAAAAATTGTCTCGTCACGATCATGAAAAACAATATAAAATAACGTTAAGTTTTCCGCATTTTATTGAAAGCGTGCTTATTCATTAGATCCTGACATATAATTGTCAATCAAGATCCTTGGTTTCGTAATCAGTTTCCACTTGTGTTAAATATCAAAGGAATTGGAATTCATTACCCACACTTCCGTGTCCTTGTACGACTGATGATTGATTTCTCGTAAAAAAAAAAAAAAAAATAAGAAAACTATTTCCCATTGTCTCTCTCATAAAGGTCCGACCTCATTTCAGTATAGAGAGCAGTGTTTTAAATAAATTTTAAAAAAATTAACAAAAAATCCAAATCAAAAGAAACTCCATCGTCCAACGGTGATACCGTGGTGGTACATATGTATGTACAAGCGCGCAAGCACGTCACTGTGAAATTTCAAATTACCCGCCGTTCACTTCCGGTAGATTTACCCGTGAAAATCAGGAGCGCAATTTGCCGGGGTGTAAATTTTTTCCCAATACGGCGAATACGGTGAGGAGTGGCGAGAGTGTGTGGGGTGGAGGTAGCGAGGAGACGAGACGTAAGCGAATCCCTGAATCGGGGGTTGAAGAATTGACAAAAAAAAAAAAAAAGAATAAGGGACACCGATATTGGAGGCCCTGGGTAGCTAAGGTGTATAGCGACTGAACGGTAACGAATAGTGATGAAAGCTGAAAGGGTAGCGGAAACAAAGAATGGAAGCCGAGTAGCGAAAAAAGAAGTGGACGAGGAAGCTACTGAAACGGAAAGAAGGACAAGAATAAGGTAGATATAGGTTAAAAGCGATCGGTGGGGCGAAGGGATGGCTTTAACGTGATTGCAAAGCCCGTTGAGTGTCTGCACGCGAGCTGAATGATAAATAGTCGTGCAAAGGGGAAATCCCAGGGGCGACTTGGTCTACGGAAACCGAGGGGGCCGATGGGGGGGTCGGATGACGGGCGACGGTGGTTGACATTTTATATGGCGATGTGCAATCCTTTAAGGGATGACAAACGAGTGGCGCAAGGGAGGCGATGAATCGCGGGCAACGATATGGCGTCCCGCAGACACCCCATAGCGAAAAACCACCCTTAACTCGAGATGTACCTTATAGATGCCCGGTTATCTATCTAGCCTGCAACAGTGGCGCCAGTAGAACGGATGCAATGAGCATTAATGTTTATTTCCGACCATTAGCAACAGACCCCGGAACCTGCCCAACTACCATCTCCATAAATCCCTGTTATTTTCCACGCCTCTCCCCTCCCCCCGGCCGCCCCCTATTTCAAGGAGTGTCCGAAACACCAGGGTGGGAAAACCCGTCAGGATTTATGTAATCGTTGTCAAACCGCTGGAAAGACATTTAGGCATTTTCCCGGTTCGTAATTGTAAACGTGTTTACGTGACGTATTGTCAGTGGCGAACTACCCTAAACCAGAACCATTACACTCTATTTCCATTTTATACGCTCAGTCTAACGGTAATGATCATAACCATAATCGTGCTACCGGCTCAACCCCTGCGGTTCGGCTAATGCGGAAGGGTCGAAGTACTCAATGAATAGGCAAAGTCCAAAAAATTAGTATAGTACGAACGTGAGTGTGATTACGTATCTATTAAAAAATAAAAAATGTTAAAAAAAAAACATATCGCTAGGTATAATAAGGATGGTATAAATATTAGGTAATTTTGAAAATCGTACGTTGCGCAAAGGGGTAGTTTTTCTCAAAATGGGCCATCGGTTTGAATTCCGCGAAAAGGGATCTTTCTAAAGGAACCCTTAAGGCAATAGGACAGGACAACCACCAATCACGGTCACGTTGAGGTGGTTCACTGTCGGCTTTCAGGTACTACCCCTAGTCAAGTCCTACCCCTATTCGTAACTCCTGTCGCTTTCGCTTACCCTCTGGAGACTCACACACTGGAAAATCGTTCGTTCAGTACTGTTTATCTTTCAGCTAACTGTCACTGCACGTATCCAGCCCATAACACGAGTTAATTACTACCCCCCTTTGCGGCTGTACTACCTTGCGAGACTATTATAAAGTCAACTGAGCGATAGCACGCCTTTGCCCTCCTCTATCGATGACATACATTGGGGTAGCTTCCCTGCGCCGATGTTAGTATGCATTATTGCGGAAAGTTAGTTCGACCCGTGTGTTATTATAGGTTAGGTTAGTTTATATCAGCACGCTAACCCACGTGTACGAGACAACCACTGTATCTTATGTAAAGAGGGTAGCTGTGTACGAGTGTCTACCCGGTTCAACGAGGGTTAGGGTAATAGGGGATGTATCGTTACAGAATGGCGACAGATACCCGTTAGGAATCGTAGTAACGGTAACAGCCACTGGAAAATTATACCCTCAATTTTCGATAGCTTCAGCCTACGTCATCCTGTTATATAAATCAGAATTAGAAATAAAGGGGATTCCCCACGCGAGATACATTTTCTCTCTCACTCGCACACACTCTCCTCATATCCCCTCGGCGCTTTCCGTAGCAGCATCCTCCCAGCGCAAAGGTGCAAGCGAAATTACTCCCAGGGGTTTCCAGCTTCCGGTGGTACGTCGCTAATTAATCCCAATTCTCGGTAACGATAGTTACAAAGTACTTCTGCGGCAGAGGTTTTGCCAGTGCGGGAAAACGCGATTCGGCCATATACGTACCTGAGGTCCACAGCCTGGCACCATAACCTAACGGAAGGATCATTTAGGTTAGGTGAAGCATTACGTGATACGTAGTCCGGTATGAAAAGCGTAATAGAGTTAAGGTTATTTTTAGCCCTTTCAACTGTCCACGTGTTCAGTAGACTTCGGCCATCTTGTCCCAGTTCTCGTCCGGCGGAGGCTGAGAGCAACGAAATATTTTTCCGTCCCCTAGCTCTAAGTATATTTACACGTTATTTTTTATAAAAAGCGACAAGAAAGCGGATAAAATTTAACGAAGCCGTGCGCGTACATAACGCCGATGACTTAGTTACGCCTTTGAACCGCTAGCGGCGCCGGCGGTGTCTGGCCGATATCACAAGTCGAGTAACCCAGCGTCTGTTTTCCTAGTCACAGGTGGTCGGTTCGGTTTAACGACCAAATGGAGAATGAGTAACGGCGCAATTGCGGTAAAGTTACGTGTTATTCGTTATGGCACGAATATTCCCCGCGAGCGTCACTCTAATTTATTAGCGCCGCGTTAATTAATAATTACGATCTATAGCAGCAGATGCGCATCGGGCTGACTTGCAATTAGATCGCTACAAGAAGTGGTCGGTGTCACGAGGTCGTCGAAAGAAAACGATGTTAACCCAGAAGTGAGCGCGTCGAGTATCAGGCAGACCCCAACACAAAGCTTTTCAAATGAAGAATAAAATTGCGCAACCAATCGCCAGTGACGTAACCGTCCCGTCGCAAAATAATATAAGAGCAAGAAACTCAGAAAAAAGAGTACACGAAGATGCATGTATAAGGAGATAAAAGTTTGACAACGATCTTAGCGGTCGATAAGAAATTTTTTTTCGAAATTCAACGAAAGTAAAGACGGTCGATGAATTCGAATCAAAATTATTTTCATCTGCAGTGACAAATATGAAAAACAAAATTTGACAAAAAATCCAAATTTCAATAACCAACGTGCATCAACGTGTTTTTAATGTTGTATCTAGAGCATCGACTAAACCTAGTTATCTATTACATGTTTCATCAGTGACGTAATACTCGGAATTCTCGTCGCAAAGCCAAACGTCAACCTCGACGTTCGACGTCGTCCTCATCGTACCTATAGTGCAGTCCGAAGCGGGGCCGAAGTACACTATATACCTGGTGTCTGAGAATTCCGCTTCAACGACATATCTACAACCCAATTACCAGATTCTTTACACTGCAGACTGAAAGGACAAACCCCTTAGCTAAATCATGTTTGTATCCACGTAAAAGAACGCGTACGTGCAAAATGACAAATTTTTGTAACAAATTATCAGCTACCACCCTGTCAACATCATCCGAGTGCCCAAGAGGTAATAATTCGTATCACAAGACTTCTTCCAAGCAAACCTATAATCAAAGCCTAATTACACGCATTTCCCGCAATTCCACCAAAACGCATACACCATGCACCAAATGTATATATACACATATATAAATTTTCAGAACAACCAAAACTCATTTCCTAGACGAAAGTTCACGAGGGATTCGCCCTTCCGCTGACCTGGGTCCTACACGAATATAACTCTGGGAGAATCCGCAATGCGTTCGGAATACGTAAGATTCGCCATGACGAATATACGACAGTTAGAAAGAGAAATACATATATATCCCCATACAACGTGCAAGTATGTTAAACAGAGAGATATTCGTGGGTACAAAGTCCACGGTCGTTTACACGTGAACGACTATCGCGTGGGCGTCGTCACGGCAAGACGATCAGAAGCCGCTTTCTCTGCCTGCTGGCAAGGAAGAGGCGCCCCACCACTTGAACCGGGAGCCAGCGTCATCGTCGCGTCAGGTTGCCAAGTAACGCTGTAGCTGACCACGCGGTTTCATCGTACGTAACTCGTACACAATTTTCCAAGCGAGTCCCGCATATACAGACTGATACAAAAGTAAAAGATCCTCGACCACCTGCTGCGGTAAGGTCATACGTAATCAGCGTAACGCCTAACCATTAAGTCATATCTCGATCTTTTGTGACGTAACACCGGTTACGCGTTGCGCTAAAACTCAAGGATGACGTAAGCAACGTAATTGTCCACTGAACCATAAACCCCAATCGCCAGCCTTGAGGATCGGTCTTGACCGTGCCACTGAACGAGGTTCTCAGACCTTGAACTCTTGATTTTCACCGAATGTGACGATGCACGCGCCATCCGGTATAAAGGCGCACCGCAAGTGACGTAGGTAAGATTACACACGGAGTTAATGAAAAAATAATTAAGAGAGACAATGCAGCCGAGTTGAATCGTATTAACTTTGTAGACCTTCTCGTACACAGACGTACCATTATGTACCACGTTGGTATATACCCGTTTACATGAGCCCGCGAAGAAATGAAATGACGGGGAGTTTCGAAGTTCGCGGTATAGAAAGGAGGACGACGTACCGGAGTTATCGTGAGTTTACCTTAAGTAGCGACAATATTACGGAAGGTAGAAAAGGAGGTTAGAGTAAGGGAAATAGGGTAATACGTGGGGTTATAGGAGAATCTGTAGACTATATATATATATATATATACACACACACACACATATACAAAGCAGTCATAGACGTCGACGTAGCCGAACTTCCTGGAGTTTCTTGGAAAATCGGAAGGTAGAAACGAGGTAACTCCGTAACTTTGTCTCGTGCCACGTAACAATTGTAATTCTCCAGGAGACTCTCGGCCGATTTCATCCACCATGTTATATTCCCTTTCTCGAAGGCAAGCGGTCGATTCAAAGTCCTAGGGCGCTTTAATTCCGGAAGCAAGGTACACGAGACGTCTCGACGTTCTCCAACGTTGCTACGATCAACGATTTTCCCGATCGTTAAAGAGACGATATTTTTGTCGCGAACTGTCCCCTGGTTTCATCCCGGACGGATTCCGAGTTCCCGGTTCTATCCAGGATTATCAAAGGTAAAATCTTCGCTCAGCCCTATGACGTCATCCCCGACGATCCTTTTCCTACTTTCGCCCTTACTTCCAGTTCATTCGTTCTTTTTTTCCCCTTTCTTTCTCTTCCCGCCCGAGAACTCCACGAGACGTGACAGGCCCGGGGCCAGGATCGCTTCTCGAACTCTTTGTCAGTCCTTCCGGGGCTAATTACCTTGGGGATTTCCGGCGATTTCACCTCGACGATTCTCCACCCCGCGGATTAGGATTGGAATTTTCCCGTAAGCTTAGGACGTGTGCGGCTGCGGGATATGGAGCTGATGGAAAATCCCCATGCAACTCGTAGAGTGGAAGCACGGGAGGCGTGGATGTCTAATTTAATTGAAGATGCCGAAACAACCGAGCCCAGAATGCACTGCGGTTATTATAAGCGTCCCGTGAATTCCTCGTGTAAATAGGCCTTAAGCGGCACGTGGTATCTAACTCTGGTATCACGCCGCCAGCGCGTGCTCTGCAAATATATTCATAGACGGTTTCGTCACTCTCGTCTCTCACTCCCACTCATTTCCAATTCACAGGCTCTTTCTCTCGCGTTCGGTTGCCAGAAGCGTATAGTGCACACCTTTAGTATTGAGTATAGACGCTCAAGATTCGCCCGTGAAGACGCTTTATTTTCGTGTATCGAATGCAAATAGAGACTCTCTCGTACGAGAGAGTTTGGCAGAGAGAGAGAGAGAGAAAGAGAGAGAACGTAAAATGATAGACACCATTTTACATATTACAGCGTGTATGATATTCAGCTTTCTTTTTTGTATCATCCTTCTTTTTTTTGTTTCTCGAACATGACATTAACATCTTACGAAATGCTCGGCTAAATGTTCTTTGAATAAACGTTCACGATATACGTACGTACGCGCAGCGCCAGGACGTATCAAAGCGGACGGATTGCGCGGTCGCGTCTTTACGGTTGTACGTGATACACTTATTGTTGTGCCAACACTTCAGCCGGCGACTCTACCTTAAGGCTTGTACCCACGTACGCGAACGAAAATTTTTCTCGCTATCGATTTTACATGACATTTACGATTTCGATTAACGAAACGTTTGCCGTTTTTGCATTCCGGTTTGCAGTTTGACTCGGTGTAAATTAGAATTGCGTAAATCATTCTGTTTTTTTTTTTTTTAAATAAAAACCAATCACGTAGTAAAAGAAGCGATTTGCAAGTAAAGAGGTCGGATAAACTTGATATAGTCAGCGTTTTCGCAACAATGTTGCCAACTCACGATTAAATGTTATTCGCTATGTAACGCAATGGCAGTCAAGGCTGATCAGTCAATTTCAGTTGAAAAGCTCTCTATATATCGCGAATAAATGATCACGTGGCTCAGTTGACATTCGAGTGCTCTGAGTACCTTTGCACGTAACGCCAAGCGGTATGCACCGGTATGCGCTTGTCCCCGCAAATGCAGCATTTACTTACTCGAGCAAATTGGCCGTACGATGTCGCGAATAATTTCGCGAAGGGAAAATACGGGCACTGATTGTGATACCGGGCAACGAGGTAGAGATCGGAGCAATTCTCCTGGGACCAAAGTACCGAGGAAAAAAGAGAAGCCGGATAATCGATGAAAATTAATGGGAAAACTTTTTACTTCATTTTTTTTTTTTTTACAGACTATAATTGCGGCTTCGTTTTCACTTGCTCACGAAATTTCTGGTATTTAGTCGTAACGTGTTTATTTCGTTTATACACTTCGTGCCATCGACGATACGAACGATGGGGGATAAATGAAAGGAAAAAATCTTGTAGATCGGTACTAAATAAATCAGTTTATGAACGCCGTGTAAGCATAGTCTGTTGTACCGATTATTGTACCAGAATATTATTCCTCCGTTCCAAGTAAAAGTCTGTACCAATTAATTGCTCGCTAGTGGTATCGATTCTTTTTTTTTTTTTTTTTTTTTTTTTTTTTTTCTTACGGAACATTTTTGGGTAACATTTTCCGGACCCCTGGGTCACGGTTCCCAGGCACTTGCAAAGGGATACAAGCCGTCTAGTTCAATGGACGAATTCTGAGACGCGATGTGGCTTCACTCTCGATTACTCTACTCGTTTGTTTGTTTCTCCAGTGGGACGTAGTAGAACGCGTGGGGGGAGGGGGTAAGGATTCAGCTAGGGATCTAATCAGCAAAAGCCCGTAAAAGGCAGGAAAAAAAAAAGTGTGCGCTACCACGGGAAAACTGTAATGGAGTGTCCCCGCCACTTGCAGGTAATTGGACGTTTCCGACGGTTAACATTTTTCGACGCTCCAATTGCCCTCTCCTCCCTGTACTTATTTACCCGCCTACCTTTCATCCCCCTTTTATCGTCCTCTTAACCGCACTACGCACACTGGGCAAGATGGACCCGGCCACTCTTTCATCCCATCAGACGAACAAGGTCGTCCATAGGCCTAAGAATGTATGTACGTTTACAATAAGTAACGCGAATAATTTTGAAAAAAAAAAAAATTCTAAAATTTTCCTTTAATTGGAAATTAAGATGGAAATTCAATGGGACTCGGTTGATTAGACAATTGAATTAATCCCACGAGCGTTGGAGGAATCAATTTTTTTTTCTCACCGAAATATAAACGAGGGCCCGGATAAAAGATTCATGCTGGTCCAGCAGCGTCTTGCGTGAGAAGCCAAGATAAACATAACAAGATGTTCCTTACGTACCTGAAACAAAAAAAGTTTTTCTTAACAATTGATATGGAAACTATCGGCTAAACGTTAAAATAACCCAAAAAGAGCCCTAGCTGCACGGTGCTGTAATCGCCGCGGGATGCATTCATCCCTATGGGCAATTTTCACTCAGAGCCTCTTTGTTCGTGGGTTTCGGTGCATCCGGTATCCATTATACACCCCCAATGACGGCACAGCGGTATCCCAAAGCAGGGAAGCAGTAACGCAATATTAATGTCCGGCACGCGATACACACCGCAACCCCCGCAGACCCTATTTATGACCCGCGATAAGTCCGCGGTGCGTTCCTGAAACGACCCGGAAGCGCTATTTACGAGGAATTTCTGATAACTAGAGAAAGGGGAATATTACAAAAGCACGCAACGTGACGTGTTGCTTTACCATAAACGTCATAAGCACACTAGATAGTCAGCGTACGGTAAAAGGAATCTAAAAGAGGGACCGTCGAAAATATCAAACAAAAATGTCTTTGTATCCTCGTTTCTTGAAAAGCCACGAGGGTTGATGGGAGAGAAAAAAATCCGAAAAAAAAAAAAAATCCGAAAAAAAAAACCATCCAAGATTGCACCATGAAGGGGTGTTATATCGAACGACCGATAAGTACCTCGTTCGACCCGATAACACCTAACCTTTGACACAGGTCGATGTATCCAGCCTGTGGAATTTAATCAAGTGTTTCTCGAAAGGGCGTTTATGGATTTTTTTTTTTCTTCTTTTACCAAACTTCCACCGTTCGAGCCATATACCGAGGAAGCTAGTGGAAGAAGAGAAAAAGAGACAGGGAAGGTATAGTGTGTCAAGAGAGAAAGAGAGACGCGAACTAAATCGAGAGAGAGATTTCTCGGTGATCGAAAAGTGGCCGTATTTCATACGTCGATAAAACAGAAGCCTTCCTTTATCCCCTCGGTGTGTCGTGCGTGTAGAATTTAATGAAAGTATCGTCGGGACGAGGTTTATGGAATTTTTTACGGCAACCTTAGACCTTGCTAAAGTGTATTAGATTCTATGGGGAGTCACACGAGATAAAAGCGACCACGAGGCACAGGGCTTTGGCTGTGGGGAGAGGGGGGGCAGGGAGGCTGGCAGGTTTCTTAAAAGAAGGCCACAGGATGGGGGTTGGGATGGATGCCAAGAAGAAGAAAAAAAAACTAAGTACGGTCGGTCCTCAATCAGGCAGGGATTTAAAAAAAAATAATTAACCAGAATTTGGCAGAGCTTATCCGAGTGTTTCTGAATAAATTGACTCTCTGAAGTAAGCCCAGCCCTTGGTATCAGGGTGAATTATCAACCGCAAGGTCTTCGCGCCACTCGCACCCTATGCTTCGGGGGGAAATAATATCGTTAGGGCGCAGGGCTTCGGTTGGCTTAATGACGCTGTATATCGCACGTGCCAAGGGGAGCTTATTGTTTGCTTGTTGATTCTAAGGGACGCTTAAGGGAGGAAAGCCGACTACGGTCGTCATACAATCCGTAACGTTCTCGCGAGTGTTTCAGTGATTTTTCAAGCTCCGTCTCGAAGTTCGTGTTATCGTCCCCCTAAATCGATACACGAACATTTGCTGCCCTCATGTTTCTGGTAATTTCAAGGCAAATGGATCGACCGAAGTTGGCACAACTCCGGGACTCTCGAGTGCACGTGGTAAATTCAGGTGGTGTATTTGTCCCAAACAATCCTGTATACAGGGGGGGTGGCTTATGAGAGATCCAGCAAGGCGGTTAGGATCGTGCAGGAAATTTACGATCGGCAGACACATCGGTTTCATTGAAATTGCATTACACGGAGTCCCTTGGAGAATTTATGTCCGAAGGGTGACAAGTGGCGCCACCCTTGACGCGATGGCCGCCGCGGATAATACTTTCAATAATTCAACTGGCTAACTTCAGGTCCCTCCACCATCCGACACTCGCGTCCCGTGGGATCAGTGAATTTTTCTTAAAGGTGACAGGGATCCATTAATTACCCACTGTAAAAGGGATGATGGGAACCCTCCCTTGTAATTCTTGAAAAATTCCGTCAACCCTCACCACGTCAAACCCCAATCACCTAGGGGCTCGCTGCTCCCTCTGACAATCACTAGGTACGCTTCGAGGCGAATACCGTGACTTCTAGTAGTTAATTCGAAAGGGAACTTAATAAGGGTGCATTAAGAGTCCACCCCTTTTCCCTTTTCATTTTATTCATCATTCTGCCATCCCGTCCGTAACTGTATTCTGTAAAAGTCAGCCTGGGCATTACAGCCCTCGATTCAATGACGCAACCAAGAGTCGCAGAGTGTCTATGAAAATAATCGAAATAAAATAGAATTTTAAAAATTTAAACAATTTTTTTTTTTCTGAATTCTCCTATCGAACATCATCCGACAACTACCCTTATTCCAAGAAAAGTTCTCGTAATTGGCCGTTTCCCTTCGATTTCAAGCGTCATTCCCTTATTATCCAATTATAAGTAATATACTATCTTTTCCTCTGTTCCTCATGAAAAAAAAAGGTCAACACCCCTCACTCACCCCCTGGCACCAGTAAATTGCCCAAAAAAGACCTATTTCCATATAAAAGCACCACTAGTCCGCTCGGGAAGTATTTGGGTGAAGTAAAAGAAAAAAAGATTCCACAAAATAAAGTAAAGCCATACAGTAACTGCATACACAACAGTTTCGTGGTAAACCCTTATTTTCACCCTTGTTCGCCAATTGAGCTATTTATCGCGCCTGACTACCAACACGGAAATCGAGGTGGCCGCTTCACGCTCGCATCCCAAACGACAATAGGAGGAATTAAAATTGCCACGAAAACCAACATTCGCCTCGAAGAAAGACAAAATGACGCAATTACCAACATTAAAGGGGATTGGCGAAATCTAGTTTTTCCCGAAAAAAAAAGAAACGAAATCAAATACCCAAAGAAAAGAATATCAGTAAAAGAAACAGTAGAAAGATCCATTAAGAAGCCAGACAACTCAACGTGACGGCCGTTGAATAGAAATGAGCCACCGAGAAGACAAGTACAGTCGAGTGAGTAATTTTCAAGCTGTATGTTATACAAAAGACGGAAAAAAAAAAAAAAAAAGGTATCAAAAACGCTCCACAAAATTTCTGACTCACGCGGTATAAGCCGACGGCAAAAACATTTGCACGTGTAAAAATCATCTTCGCACGCGTTTACGTACGATTGGAGCACAGACGTCTCTCCACGTGTACCAGTCGCACGACGGATCAATTAACGTGCCCATACGTTAACGAGTACACACAGCCGTCGCGTACCGTAACGAAGGAAACTGACGACTCGTACGAGTCGCAGTGCCTCGCGGGTCGCGTTTACCTCTCTTCGTCGCTGCACCGATTCGCGACTTGTAATTCGCATCGAGCGACGAAGCCGCAATGTGCACGGAAGGCGAGAAGGGTCGTTGAACCGTGACGGAATTGACATTGTCCGCGTTAATGGGGTCGCGCGGGGGACAACTTCCTGTCAATAGATTCGCAACGTGCGAGAGGATTCGTGTAACTCGTGTATACAGATATATATATATATATATATATATATATATATATATATCAGCCTCCTCCAACGTGAAAATTAATGACCGTCCATAGTCCATGTCAACGACTGAAGGTACGGGAGCGTATTATCGTGAGATCACAAAGAGGGTCAATAATTTTGCCATCTCGGCACACGGAGAAAATACGCACCAGTATACGTACCTATAAGTACAGGATGCTCCTCGTGAAGGAAACGAAGTTTCGCGATTACACGCAGCACGTACATGTATGTATATATATATATATATATATATATATATATATATATATATATATCAGCCTCCTCCAACGTGAAAATTAATGACCGTCCATAGTCCATGTCAACGACTGAAGGTACGGGAGCGTATTATCGTGAGATCACAAAGAGGGTCAATAATTTTGCCATCTCGGCACACGGAGAAAATACGCACCAGTATACGTACCTATAAGTACAGGATGCTCCTCGTGAAGGAAACGAAGTTTCGCGATTACACGCAGCACGTACATGTATGTATATATATATATATATATATATATATATATGTGATACATAAACACCTGAATAAAGGTATGCGGGGTTAAGGATAAGTGGATGGGAGAAAAGGATTCGTTAACCTCTTGCACCTTTGAATTATTCATTATGAATACGTTAAAAGGTCGGCCGCGTGCGAGCGCCTTATTGTTGATCCGCCATATAAAAGCGTAGACGAACGATTACCGTCTTATCGCGAGATCGACGATCTTCGTATCGATCAGCTGTTAATAAAAATTTCGCCAAGTGACGGTCGTTGCGTCATAAGAATATTTTCCTCATTTTCATCAGATATACGAACAAGCGTCGAATCTAGGGAATCGCGTGGAAGGAGAAAAGAAAGAAAAAAAAAAAAAGTAACTAGAACGTTTATCACCGCTGCGAAGATGAACGTGAATGGATTGTATCTATTTATTCGTAACGCGTTACACCTGCTGCACACCTTTTCTCGCTCGCGAACGATACGACCGAGCCGAGTCGAGCGAATCGCTTTCAGGAAATCGAATTTTATTCCCTATCATCCGTGACCCGCGAGAGCCTTATACGCTCGCACGCCGGTATATCTGTACGGTGCTATTTCCTGTCACACATTTGAATGCCACTTTGTATCAGCGAATAATGGAATGTTCAAACTGGAAATGCCCCGACGAGCTCTCCGAACCCTCGTGCTTTTTACGACGCTCGCTCGTCCAGCATTTTATTTGACTATAATGCTCGGTACACAGGACGAGGGAATTCAGAAACATTGGGCAAAGCTGTTTCGCTCGACGCTTCTACGGTACACTGTAATTCACGATGGTTTTCTTCGTTTTCATTCTTCCTCCACTTTTCGTTATACGTGTAAAAATATATATATATATAGTATATGTACATATCTTTTCTCCACTTTTTCCGTAACCTCCATCCTTTATTCCAACCAATCGCGATAACCTCGTTGCTCGCCTATCGGTCGGCCTGTCTTTTACACGAGCCTTACGAGGAAACCATCTGGAGCTCGCACGAGTCTTCCCGACGATGGCCGATCATACGCGAAATGAAAAGATGGAAAAAATAGAAATAGAGAAAAAAAAATTAATACAAGAATACTGATAGCAGAGAGACTCTATAGCCGCGAGTCGTTGATAAGACTTTGAATTTCTTACTATTTTTTTTTTTGTCATCCCCCTCGTCAAGAGGCCAACAGCCAAAATAGAAAATCCTGATTAAACAGCGAGCGTAAAACTTACGTTATCTGCCGACAACAATGTCTTATCATGGTTATATGTCCTAGTTTTAAGCATAGGATTGTCCTTATCGCTCATCTCAGCGTGTCGGGATAACTTTTAACCGAAAAAACAAACTGGCTTCAACGATCGACAATCGATCCCACCTGCGATAACAAAGTTCTACTCGACAACACACGCGCGCGACGCGCATATGCGCATATACGACGCACACCTGGTATCATTGTGAGTCACTTTTATCAGCGATTAAAAAAAACTCTTTTGTACATTAGACTTTAGACGGTACCGTACCACGTGACCTGCACTTACTAATTCATGACGATATAAATGCCATTAATTATACAGTGTCCAAGGTGTATACATATGTATATATATATATATATATATACAGGATTATTCACAAAAAACGCACCAGCTGAAGTTGGACGCGATCGAAAAAATCTGTCAATCGAGACAGCGTGGTGGACTCGTTAAAGAAATGGAAGAATGTGAAATTCATGATCTTAGCAATTGAATGACGTTAACTTTCAATTTCTTCAACGATACCACTCTGCTCTGATTCATGAAATCCCCCATTCAGGGCGAATTTAAGCTGGTGCGTTTCCCCTGAATAACCCTGCATATATACAGTCAAGCCAACTGCCAACGACTATGCTAAATAGGAAGTAGAGTACTTCAATCAATTTAAATAAATCGTCCAGTTGACACTGACGTCACCGAACAGGACCACGGTCGTCATTTTTATCAATTGGCGTAATTAGCTGTTTAGGCTTTCGTCCGAGGCGACCAGTTATGCTACGAGGAACAGCAGGCATCGGCCGTGTGAAACGTCCCAAAACAACAGTATAAAGAGGGCAAGGAGTAAGCGGGCAGTAAAAAAAAGAAAAAGAAGAAGAGAAAACAAGATAAAAATTAATAAAATGGAAATCAGCCGGTATAATAATTCGTTCGACAAAATAGATACAAAAGAGTATAAGTGGAACGAAATATTTCAAATATTGATAGTCTGTATCAAACACGAAAAATATTTACTCAGCTCTTATCGCGTATTCTATTACCGTTCTGTGTATGTATATCTAGCACACGAGACCCTGCATTTATGCCGCTACTGGTTTCCCAGTCTCGCACCCATCAACAGTCGGAAGTTAAATCGAGTGGTGGTATACTTGTACATCTCGGTAAGTATAGTCGGTATAATCTTTTTCTCCCAATATACAGTAATCGGGTCTAGCATTGTGAGCGAAAAGTCTGATTACCAAGTGTTTCGCGCACATGACGTATTTCAATTGATCCAACCAGACACGTGGGTATCCTGGGATATATGCCTATACTGTAGTATGCTGTATGGCCATATCCATCTTGGATGTCATACTTCGCGAGGAAGCGATTACGTCACTAGGAGTATATGGGGCAAAAATTTTTTCAAAGCTAAAGCATCTCGATAAATGCGTATATACTCGTGTGGAATACGATTTTTCTTTTTGCTTGGGATCCTGTGCTCCTGCATATGCGGACCCTCCAAACGGAACTTATCTATCGAACGAATAAGTGCACTTATTCGATAGAGGGATTTTGAACAGATCGTTCAAAACGATCTACCATCGACCCGATCCTCGTCGAAAAAATTTTTTTACCGGAATGGCGAAGGAGCTTTTTTTTCGGAGGTAAGAGCTTGAGTTACGCTGTAGGATAAGTGTATATGAAAAGTTGAAAAATTCTGATGGGATAGTCACGTGTACGATATCACGTGCACGGATCGAGTGACGGGCACGTTGGATACGGAAATGCATTTGTGCTGAGTATCGAGTGGAAAGTGGTTATTCGCTATGGACGGAGGCGCGCAATTTCGGAAATGATAGGAGTTGAAGATTGCAGCGGCAGTAGCGATGCTGGTAAATCTTGATATTACGGAGTTATCATTTCAACGAATAACCAAGTCAATTCTATTTCCATTGTCATTCTGGACGATATACATATATACACGTATGTATATGCTCGTATATATGTATAAAGTGTGTGTGTATATATATACGTGAAATAGAATTTCACGAGGTCCTCTCGTCAACCTAGATTTGATTTTTAGACCATTTTTTCCGCCCCTGCTGCCTTTTCTCTCCGTGTCCTCATACGCGAGGAGAGAATTTTCCAATAAAATCTGCCGAGAGATCCATCAGAAAAATTACCGTAAAAAACTGTAACCTCGGGACAAATGAGCATCGTCGTAATAACAGCGGAATTACGAAATAATTTATCAGCCGACAAAAATTTAGATTTATAACTTTTGCGTAGGACCCCGTAAAAAAAATTTCAAATAAAAATTCTCTCCGTTTAACTCGCCATCTCGAAATATCGTCCTGGGGAATAAAAAGTAACCACCTGACTTTCGACCTCCCAATTCCGTACCAGTCAGATCAAACAAAAATGATAATATGAATAAAGAACCCAGTAAGGAGCATAAGAGCAGACCAAGACCGATACGTTCGTTCATTCAAGAAATGTACATTGCCGGCATCCGTATTTCTCGCAGAGTAAAAAAACAATATCATTCCCACAGAATTCGGTCTGTTACCATTAATGAAGAGAAACGGCTCCGACGTCCTCGAGGGAAACGAATCTAATCCACAAACTTCCACGTTACCATCCGACCCTACGAAATTGAATAATTGTGACAAAGAGACGAGGTACCGGAGAAAAAAAATTTCCGATCAACCAGTGACTAAAAATATTTTCGAAAAAAAAAAAATCAGTCACTGGGCGAGTATACGGCATATAGCGATCACATACTGTATACAATATCCACGTAACACAGCTGTCACTATCTATATCTAGGTATAGCTGACCATCGCTAGCAGTGATAACAAACGTATATGCTACATACATATAATACAATTAGTACATACAGCCTCCATACCTATATCCATTATCAGTGCAGTAATATAAACAGCAAAAGTAACCATGGTCAGAGCGAGCAAAGGTACCAGCATATAAAGTCCACTCGTTATCTCGAGTGTGTCAGAGGCCTAGCGCATTGACTATGGTCCCAGAGTTACGACTACTATAGTATACCGAGCTACAGTACGATGCGATATAATGAAATACATGGGTAGTAGTAAAATATGTGAACGTAGAAAATAAAAAAATTAGTCCCATAGCCCCGCTGCAGCGGTCAGATCTGCCTCGCCATAAAGAAAAAAAAAACTTAGAGATAGAAAGTCAAACGCAGATGACACCGAAAATCTAAACTTTTACTTATTTCGTGAAGTTCCAATAAAAATTTCGGCCGTCCGATGATCAAGAAATTTTTCAAAAATCGGTTGCACAGTATTGCCAAATGTCGTTTAAAGTGTAAGACGATCGCGTGACAGCTGTCAAATTCCAACCAGTAAGTCTAATAGAGACTCCGCCGAAACTATACACGCATATATACACATTATAGATCCATATATATTTCTAACCAAGCCGTTTCTTTCTCCCTCGCTCTCGTGCCGCACTACAATCTACTCTCTCTCTGTGTACTGGCACTGTGCCTCGCGGTATGTATACATCCGCCACAGTTGAATAGAACAGGTAATAATACCAAGGAGCAGTAGCGTAGAACGTCGACGCAAGCATTTCAAGAGAGAAGCCATACATATACAGAGGGAGAACACGGTGACTTCACCTCCTTAAAGCGTTACAGTCATATACGTAAATACATAATGTAATATATAACTGCGCGGTACATATACGCAGCATATCCCTAGCGCTTATAGAGGCGTGCCGCAGCTGTGCCCTTAGCTATATCAGGAATGTGTAGGTATACGAGATTCGACCTTAAGTCCGTGGCCTCTGTGGTGGCCTCAGGTAACAGAACACCCAACATACCCAAGAGGAGCTTCATCATCAGGCAATCCCCGACTACGTGGAGGAGGTAGACGGACAAGGTAGATAGACCCCAGGTACACCAGTAACGTCCGTCCCTCGAGTCTAATATCCAAGTGGGATATCAGGAAGCCACGTAATACTTCGGTACGAAGAGGCATTTATTTTGTCCTAAGCATACATTTATACGCAGTCAAATTTTTTAGACATGATAAAACCAGTCTGTACAAGTCTCAAGGTCACTCGCCATTTTAAATTACGTTAAGGGAACCAAAGTCACGCGTTTGAGGTTACGTCGCTCGGCGCTTGGATTTAATCGGAGAACTAGTATGAAATCGATCGAGGCCGATGAGGTCTTAAAGGCCTGTCCGCACGAGCGACTAGAGGGACTGCGGACAATACCCCGATGAATTTGTAGTCGCAATCGGATCACTTTGTCCGCTTTCAATTAACCCGGATGCTCAATGTGATTTCGCGATGTCAGCTGTTTCACGGCTGCCATTTAACTTCCCATTGGAAGGATCGATGCCGATTAATAAGCTTTCGGTGCGTTATTATGATTCTCCCCAGTCGTTGCGGGACGATCTGAATCTCGTCGTTCCCTTAAGCCTGGTTCACAATACTGCTGGTACCAACTTTGACTGGGTCTTTTTTCTTTCTTTTTTTTTCCATTACTGACTCCATTCATACTTCCATGCATGCACCGCGTTCGTGTTGCACGTTCCGTGCGTCACGTACGCCTCTGTGAATGCGATCGCGAACTAACGAAACGTTTTCGTATGCGAACTGTACTGAATGTCATAGCAATTTGCAAAGTGTAAGTCACTGTTACTTATTTGACTGGCTGTACGCTCGGTGAGTTCGTTATCCAGCTGTACCGTGGTCGACTGACGAGTACGGCAGTTTAGTCCCGGTACGTGCCACGTGCACTTTTTAAGCGCTCCCTCGTCGGTGATAAAAGTCTGAGCAGGCCGTCGAGTCGAAAATAAAGGTTTTTTTTTTGTGAAAAAAATTTTTTTCTTTAACGTCAACAATTCCAACCCTTATCGGGAGGACACGGTGCTTCGTGGTAAAATTCACAATTTCGATAAATCAGTGACGATGATTCCGACTGGGGGGTGGGGTCCATTTCCGTCGATCCGACGAACCGAGCATTTCGCGGGAAATTCTGGATTGAGGTAAATATCAGTGACCGTGACACTTGGTGTTACGAGTATCAGCAGTTCTAGACAGATGGCCTGCTATCTCGTAT
Source organism: Cephus cinctus (assembly GCF_000341935.2). NCBI lineage: Eukaryota > Metazoa > Arthropoda > Insecta > Hymenoptera > Cephidae > Cephus > Cephus cinctus. The sequence continues at coordinate 164,429 of NW_014333276.1, read as the reverse complement.
TGTCTCTCTCTCTCTCTCTCTCTCTCTCTCTCTCTCTCTCCTCTCCTCGTGTCTCTCGCGGAACTTTTGTCTTTCGAATTGTTTGGGACTGCAACGCTGCCAGATGGATATGGTTCAAGTTGCGCATCCCAACGAGGGTCGTGTAGTTGTATGAACTTGCTGAATCCGGAGATTCAGCCTGGATTTCCGGTTACCGAAGAGCAGTAACTTCCGAATGGTACACCCTTATCATTTTTTCATCCCCCAGCCCCTCCTTGTAGACATCTGTTTTTGTATCATTTACAGTTACAACGCAGCGCGTTACCATGGAAACGTAATTTTGACCCTATAGCGTACTGCTACCATGCACGATATTGCTACGAGAGAAGATAAAGAGTTTTGCGAAAATCTTCAAAGAATCGTCACACGTGGAGTTGCACGCAATGCGAGACACTAAAATGAAAAAATGCCCCCCGTTATTTCGAAAAACATTCCAAGCAAGACAGTAATATCGAGACGTCGTTACAGGTGCAAAGCCGAGAGAGCGCGATTACTGCTCGTTGGCAAGACAACCGACGGCAGTGATAAAGCACGTTATCAAAGGTGGTAATAAAAATTAAAAAAAAAAATCATTTTAAACTAGATAACAGTGACGCCGTCGAGAATAATTCTTTACTTTTTGTCCTCCAATTGGAGAAAGCGCTGGGAGCAAAGGGACGTCGGGAACTTCGCAGTCAAGTAGAGATAGAAAATCGGAGACAGAAATTACGGCAAAAGGAAATAAAGTGTCGAAATTTTTCTCGAGAATAATCTCCGCGTGAATTCCGGCGGCTTCCCTTCTGAATGGAAGAAGCGCCGAGGAGAGCGTATCGCTTGGTTGTCTCTTCCGTCCCGTTGACTTGAAATATAGAGAAGTCGAGTCGGCAGGAATACAGGCCCCTTCTCGCTCCATCGGCTACGACGCGAGGAAAATATGCTACGGAGCGCGACCAGCTATTATATAGTATACGTATATTACATATATATATATATATATATATATATATATATATATATATATATACACACACACACAC
>NW_014333276.1:158938-162852 GCF_000341935.2 Cephus cinctus | reverse complement strand
AGACTACCCGAGGTTCTCGAGTCTCCGCAGTTTTATCAGCAGTGAGGGGGAGAGACGAATATACGTCGGATTTTCCCGAAAAACTTTCCTTTCGCGCGAAGAGGATAAATTTCTAGCCTTCTCGTGCCCGGATGGATGGTTGCCGAGAGAGAGACAGAGACAGAGACGATAAAATTGGATGGGATCCAAGTGACGTATCGTCGGCCATTATTCATTTTCATTCCTACGATTAATTACCGTCCGACTTGCTGACCCAAATTTGCGACTACCGCTCGTCAAACTGCTTACGTACAATTCCCATTTCCTTAGGAAGAAGCGATCCCCTGACAGAAAGACTCGTGAAATTTTGGTCTTCTCCTGGACTAGGAAGAAAAGTGCATCCACGAGGGTCAGCGACGAAGATGCATCTGATTGTTTTTGGTGAGTGAACGAAGGCGACTCTCACGGAGCACGGCAGACGTCGAATGAAGGAAACGAGGGTGAAAAGGGTAGGCTGGCGGGGAATGAATTTTTTTGTTCTCAACAACTTTCAGTACCCAACTTTACACGAAAGTCTCGACTGTATTCACGAGCAAATGAGAGATGCATAATCTAGGAGGTCGTGCAGGCTCAGCAAGCGGGTAACGAAGCATTTTAAATGCAGCCCTTAAATCAGCAGAAAAATGCATGAGTCTGGCAGGGGCGGCAACTACCCCCCTCCCCCCTCTCCCCCCCCACCGAATTCGTGTTTTGTAGAGGAAGAGAACGCTATGCTATATATATATATATATATATATATACACATACACAGCTATATACACACAATTCCAGAAGGAGGGGGGTGAGGGGGGGTTAGTCGGAGGGCGAGTTTCGCCAGCGTTCTCCATCACAAACCGTGCGAAAACCGGTAGAGGCAAAGGAGGCGTGCCCCACCATGAATTTTACCCGCGAAACGTGGAAAATAGAAATCCGTCCGCCTAACGGGGAATATTCATGGGGGCGGTGGGACCTCTTTGGAACCTCACGGAATATTCATCCCCCATTTCCATACCGTGCACTAGAGTTAGTCCTCTGTTTTCCTTTATCCCCGTCAAACCATTGCCATTTCCCACCCACGATCATCCGTCTAGGACCTATACAAATTTCCCCAGGCAAACTCGTCTTCCCGGCTGTGTCCCTAAAGAAAAAGTTCCCTAGCCTCAGCCAGGCGTTGGTTCCAGAGCCAAAAATGGTAGATGCTCCGATAGCGAACAAGGCGTGGGAGTTAAATGAATGCCAAAGACGAATAAACCGGTTCCTACATAGGTGCCACCCATGTGCCACCACACTCGCCGGCCCTGACGATTATTCCACGCGGGCAACGACCACCAGTCGCGATCTGACACTTTGACGTTCTTGGCGGCCCTTTTCTATGGCAAATGTACCGAGTACCGCTCTCGCCTCCTGGCCGCACGTCGCGGGAACTTCGAAGGGACTAACGTAGAGCGATCCGTTCATTTCCGTTGGCGCGTCCGCTGATTTAATGTATTTCGCTCAATTTCCGGTAGCGACGTCAACGAATTCAATCGCCGCTATAGACGGCTCCCTGGGTAACAGAAAACGCTCGCGCAATCTGCCAATAACTTCTCGCGGCGTATGACGAAATGAAAAATAATTGAAATCAAATAATAAAAATCTCATTGCAATGTCCTTTTCGTTGATCGCTATCGTTATTAGCAATCTAAGGCCGGATATTCAAAGCTAAACGCAGGACTGTCACCGAGTTGCACTAAAAGTATACATATGCATACATGGTATATGCAATGTATAAACGACAGGTCGTTAGGATCTAATAAGATACTAACTTTATTGCCAATTGCCAAGTCACAAATTATACCATGCATAACGAGGTAATCACATGGTACCGTAAACCAATAATGGAAACGACCTGCACGCGGCGAAAAAAAAAAAAAAAAATGAATAAACCTTTATCTATCGGCGATAGTCGCCGCGCCTTGCGTGCAACGGTCGTCGCGTTCAAATCCCACGTAGTCAGCGCCACGTGTGTATGTACGTATGCACACCCGCATAGAGTTGCAATCTGGAAATACGTGTTTCCATTTGACGGCAAGCGCGGCCCATCGTTTGCCGGTAATAATGCTCATTAGTTTATTCAAAATGGTCTCTCGCGCGACAGTCAAGGAATAAAGCGCACCGGCGCAATGTTACCGCACTGAGCGAACAGCTGAATGCAGGCGTCGACGTCGAGGCGGAGTGGCTGCGAAAGAGGCTTTGTTGCGGTTCGCCTGGCAATCCTCTCCGTCTCTCTCTCTCTCTCTCTCTCTCTCTCTCTCTCTCTCTCTCTGTATATGGGCACACATGCAGAGGCAAGCGAGTGGTTCAGTCGCGAGGATCGAGTGAGAAGCTAAAAGGGGAAAGGAGGGGAGTGAGGAGGGTCGGGGTGAAAAAAAAAGAAGTTTCGATAAAGGGAATAAAGAAAGTGGAAAAAGGTGTCGCGCCGTTGGATACGCTCGGCTTAATAGACGCTCGCATAAGCCGCGACGTGATGCCAGATTCGCTTCTATAAATTCGATAAAGTTATTTCCCCTTTCAGGATGCCTCGTATAAGGCTTGTCTGGTCGACACTTTAGTCGATCGTGAAACTGCGTTTCGCCTTTATATCGTTATTTCGCGAGACAAAGAAAAATACATTCGAAATACGACCTGAAACGATTGACGAGGACTAGCGGCTATACCTGCTAAGGGTGATTTTATATGTAATAGACGGGAAGATCGATGCTACGCCTTTGCCATTGGACGCCTTAGACGCTGGCGCTACTGAAACTTTTAAAACCCACCGAGGACAAGTTTAAGGGGCGCAAGGCCGTGATAGAGCATGCTACTGATATGGCCACGACCCTTATGACCTGGACTACCTGTCTGTTCAAGAAATAGATATCGTATCCTGAGATTCAGGAGGAATTCATCAAAAGTGAAATCTACGGGCCTGTTGCGTATCTTGAAAATGCGTCCGCAGCGCCATCGCAGCGTGACTGATCGTGTTTTTATAGGAAACGTATAGGGGAATATATGTTTATAATTAAAAAAAAAGCTTATAAATCATATCTAAAGGAATCACGAACGAAACAATTATTGGCAGTGGACTTTCCAAAATGTGAAACTTGATTGTCCCAGGAGAAAATCTCTGACAAACGGTATGTATAAAATATTATCGAATACTTCGTATACCTTCGGCAGGTCAGAGCTTAACCCAGGCTCGACGATAGAAATTCAAACTGGTTGTTTAATAAATATGTTGTACTTGCATGACGAAAACAGTTTAAACAGACGTATTATTTTTTACTGTAGGCAGGAACCTTTGTCAAAGTCCTAATGTGCAAATCATGGGGGCTCCAGGTACGCAAGAGGCGCTCATACCGGGTAAGTAAAAGCACGTGACTTCAGGAACCAAGGTTTTGTACTCCGAAGCAAAGCTGAAAAGTCTTTTTATACGTAGGGCTTATCGTTGTATATGTTAAGGAGGTTAGGGGGTGAGTTTTAATTAATCGTATTAATTAAATAGACAGCTAAACTCGTGGAGTGTCTAGTGTATATACGTATATATAATTAAACTCATGGAAATGCAACCCAATTAAAGGTAGGGGGTTGTCGTAACGAGTTTTCGCGCAAGCGACAAGAGGAGCCTGTGGCAATTTTCACGGGATAGAATGTCGCGCGACACCCACTGCCAAGTCGAATTAACATTCCTGCGGAGAGGAGTATCCAGACGTCGCTTGTCCGGCTAATTAAACTTCCAAGTGCAGGACTATAGGGAATGAGTCTGGGGATCCGAGGATCTGTGTGAAAGTTGCGCGATTGCGGATGAGGTCGAGGGTGGATCGCGAGAGAGATCAGAGGTAAAAATTTAATTTTCTCGAAAAAAAAAAAAAAAAAAA
>NW_014333276.1:155911-158658 GCF_000341935.2 Cephus cinctus | reverse complement strand
GAGAGAGAGAGAGAGAGAGAGAGAGAGAGAGAGAGAGAGAGAGAGAGAGAGAAGGAAAAGATGGAAATTACAGTAACAGAAGCCCAAAGACTGAAGGAGAAAAAGTTGGCAGAGGCCGAGACGTCGCGGTCAATTAAATTCAAGTTACTAAACTACGTGTAAGAGGGTAACGAGATTCGCGTAATATTCGAGGACGATGTCCGAGCTCGAGAATCTTTCGACTTTCGTTATTTCGTACCGAGCCTTATATTAAAGCCGAATCCACAAAGCTGAGCTATTCCATTTTCGCGGTCGCCGTCCAGTTCGTGAAAAAGAATTGTACCCTTAACGTTTAACGTGGATATCGGAGCGTGAGAAAATTGTCAAAAAAAAAAAAAAAAAGTTGTATTCGAAATATGCAAAAAAAAATTGGATACCCGGAAACGAAGAAAATCATCAGCGTGAGCACGTGATAAGGAGCGACTAGAATAATTTGTATAAGAGTGTAAAGGGACGCGATATATTTTTATACGTGAGGCTGTATATACAAGGACGCCGTTAAAATTTCTTGTACGAATTTTATGTCTTTTTTCTTCTTATCTTCTCTTGCACCTTTTTTTTTTTTGCACGAACGCGCCTCTTGCGTACCTCCCGCATAGATCAACCGTCCCGAGTCCGAAAGCTCGTGAGCAAATATTAATGCGGCCATTTGCATTTCAGATGGACGACCGTCCGCGGGGATTTTTATTACTTGCGCGGCAAAAGAAGTTTCGCGGTTTCGAACTAGAAAGAGCGAAGGAGCGAGACGCGAACAAAGTGGAAAGCGGATGAGCGATCCTCCGGACGAAAAACAGGAAGGCAGGGTAGCCGCGACGATAAAACCGAGAGAGTAAGAAGCAAAATAAGTGAAATCCCGCCAGGACAGAGATCCGCATTGAAATATTTCTTTCGAAAGATTCAACCTTCATCTCGATCTAAATTGATACTAAACGTGAAATCGTCAAGTCGAACACGAGCGTTGTTACCAGTCCTAATTCCTGCAGATCGATCGCCCTAACCTGGGGAGCATGACCCTGATCGGCAAAAACGTTTAAAAAAATATATATATAAAGCACGTCACAAACAGACAGAGAATACACGTTGTTTTAAACCGGAAGTAGATTGTTTCCTTGAATCTCAATTTCCGTGAAAAAAAAAAAAAAGACTTTTCTTCGTTTCAGCATCACGTGTCACGTGTCTTCAGCAGAGTTCCCCACGCGATACCAGAGCGGATGCCTGACCCAGCAAAAAGGCACCAATGGACGTGTACAAGGTACCAACGTTGCAAAAAAAAATTTTCTACTTTCTTTTCCCTCTGGTAATATCACTGTCAGATCCGTATCCGATAGCAAAATGGAGTTACTTATCAGTGAGTCAGTGAGGTATTAAAAAAAAAAACTGGACTACATCCTGCCGACGCTTGGCGTCGTATTCCCGAGCGGTCCAAGAAAAACAACGATTGGCCGGTAAACAATCGCGATCGACGCCATCCCATGCAAATCGCACGTGACCTCCGCGATGTTAATGCCGACCCCGCAACTAAGTCGCGACTTCAAATGGTAAACGTGTCGGAACTCAAGCTGGTCAGACCACGAGCAAGCGACAGATAAAAAAGAAAGCGCAATAGCCGAAGTGTACGTTCAAAGGTAAGCGACAAGGAAAACCAAAATTGACGTTGTAATTCATATCGAGAGCGTCGCGACGCCGCTGTCACAGAAAAGTCCCCCTTACGGGATAGTGAAATAAAGGAGAAATAACCCGAGTGAAATAGAGTGCAATCTATGACGGAAGGGACTTATCAGGTACGAGAGTGGGCGTCGCGACGCCCGGTACAATATCCACTCGCCCAGATGCTCTAAAGGGGGTACGGAAAATTCCGTGCTGTCGAGACGGCTTGGCTGTGAACGCTACTCGTCAGCCATTAGAACTCCACGCCAAGCGAAGGAAGCTTTAAAATAGAAATGACCGATGCCTTCGGAATCGTATTGAGAGGTAAGTGACAGTGTGGGTGGGGTATATGCATTTATTGTATACATTCCTGCAACTGCACTTTTCCACCCCCGTATATAGGAATGGCGAAAAGGGGCGTCGCGGCGGGGGAAACGAGGGTGAGGAATATCACGTGGAGAGGGATCTTTTCACCCTCGTGAGGCTATTTCCGAGGGCTCACCGTACTGTTTTCCAGCAACCCCTGAATAAAGCGAACGGGGGCGCAGACGTTCCTAAATTAATTAATAACCCTCCCGGGAAAAACTTTAATCGTCCGGGTGTTTTAAAAGCGGCTTTTTACCCTCGAGCGCGGAACCCGCGAACGATATTGATACACAGACTTCTAAGGAGAAGTGGATATCCTGCTCTATTGTGTATACGTATATGTATATAGATCTTCGCATGGCGACACCGGACTATCGCCTCGCGTGACCTCGTCGTTAATTCCGCTTGTTAAATGAGTAATGCGGATAAACGAAAAGTAATGCGAAGACAAGCGTAGCGCGAAAACAATTTTCAGGGAAATCATGTCATTATGCAAAATACTTCCGTACGCCATACAATTTACGTGACATTTGCCATCTACGGCCATACGCAATAGATATTGTATGTGAATACACGAAACGGAGTGTGACGCGAGGGGATGATGAAAACACGTGGACAGACGTTTCCAAGGTGAGAGGTAGGATACCAGAAAGTGCAGTATTGGTCGACGGGGAGAGGGAGGGGGCGGGGGGTGT
>NW_014333276.1:48831-155763 GCF_000341935.2 Cephus cinctus | reverse complement strand
AGATAGGTTTTGAACGCAAATTAGATCTCGCAAACGACGAGACGATCGGATCGAGTCGTGGAGCACAAAGCCGGCAAATTGAATTGGCAGATTGAATTCTGGTAAATTTCGACCTAATTTCCCGGGACCGGGTACAGGATATCGACGCAGAAGACAGAATGCAAGGTTTCCGTCTACGAGGACTAGACAGATATTTTAGTACCCACGATGTCCGCCCGGGAGACACTTACGCGAGTTTATTGAAACGTGCATTTATTAACATGCACGAATAAACAGCGTCCAGTGATAAGGATGATGGATAAATTACTGAGCGTAGCCTGATTAAAGTTTAATGCTACCTAACTCGTGTTGAAAATAAAACGCGAAATTAAAAAAAAAAAATAGACAAACGCCAACCGTTTTACCCGTCAGCAATTTATCCTCGTTCAAACGTGGAATATCACGCAATAACACGAGGAACAGTGAAATCGCACGAATAGCTAGGTTATGTTCCACATATTCGTGTGATCATTGTCCTCAGGAGCAGTCATCAACTTGGAATTACGAACGCGTAATACACACGTCGTATAGAAAGCGTCTGCTGCTGACACGAGAGACCTTGTTACACTCGGCTAACTGAAACAGCCTGTAGCAACGTTTTCGGCGGGTAATTCAAATAATAAATTATCAATTTCCATTAGCGTGTTGTAATTAAAAAAAAAAGAGGAAAGAAATAGTTTCACAGGTATACTGAATTAATAATTATTTATATCTGACCTCATCACGGTATTAACCTAATTACTTTTGCAGTACCGTAACGCCATGGACTCGTTATTAAGCCGATTGCACAATTCGAATAATTTCTACCGACCAATGCCAGGCTTTGGTAGTACTTGTCGTGTGATATTCAAATATTAATATTCACGCACGTCTATTCTCTTAACGTTTTTGTTGTATCAAACCTGAGCCGTTCAAGGGACCTTGGCAATTATCAAGGTCAACCCTGGAGAAACGAATTATTTCGGTCGACGGTGTCCTCGGCAGTTATTTCTGCGACGTTGGCTTTAAGGAATTTCAGAAAGATTGAGCCCCGAGCAAATTACGAGATGAGAGATCCACCAAAACCGAGAGAAGATAAATTCAGTCAAATGCAGATTAATCGAGCGAGAGAAATTCGATGGTACTTGGAGATGAGAAGACCGAGAATATATCCTGAGGTCCTCGTAGTACCTTATAAGGACGATTCGAATTATTCCTCTATTATATAATGTCTATGGCGATTAAATCCAGCGATATTATCTTCGCTAAGAGACTCGAAGGTCCTCAAGAACGTCGATCGATCTTCGACAACGATAAAACTTCGAGCTATCCCCAATGGGAATCGAGGAGAAATTATTCCACGAGGAAGACGCCCTTCGCGGTTATTCCTGGTAGATATTATCGATCGAATTAGAGTCCTAACACCGTAATCGCATTAAAGCGATGATCTTAGCCCGCCAGTAGTCGCGTTAGGTGTCTTGGACCTCATCGTGGTTCGGGGTGTGCCTAGGTGATAATTTGAGTCAAAAAAAATTACGCACCCGCTTGCGAGTCAATGATAGTTGGACGCAGTTGAAATTAAATGAGATTCCTCTGAATTAAGATAGTTGTCCCTCCCTCGAGGGTAAAGATACGCATATGTGTAACCTTCGGTTATGAATAACACCCTACGACCAGGGGGTCGTTCAACCTACGAAAAAAAAAATGGTACCAACATACGGATCCTTAGTCGCCATTGGCTCAAATGCTTGTGTCATTTAAATATGCAGCGTCCTCTACGAGGCATGCTCTATAGATGGACCACACGCGGTATCCTTCACGAGGAATAAAGGGAGTTGAAATTTCCGACGGGTTTGCTGACGAGCACAGGGGCAACTCTCGGGGCATCTGTTGCGCATATGAGTTACGACCTTGCAGTGCCGTTTACACCGACGTCGTTAGGCGTAGATCCCAGCCATCTCTCCCAGAGACGTGGTGTAGCATTCCTCGTCCGATCAACGAACTTTAATCCTAGCCATAAGTATCGTATACGGTGTTCGATAATATTATCGCCAAGGACTGTACCTAACTGCAGAGTGATTCTTCAAGCACGCCTACGACCTCCTTCAAGTTCCTCTAGCGATAACGTGGCTCTGTTTTTGTTTACATCTCAACAAGATAGCTAGTGGCTTCTTTGTCAAAGGAAAAACCAGTCAAGTAATTTTTTTACTGAATTATTCTCTCTGCAGCAATGACATTCTTACGTAATAATTTGTACTTAGTAAACTACTTTTTTCTTAAATAAATCATAATAACTCACCTTCTCCAGACACTCCTGACCGATGGCTTTCGGATCGACCTGTACCTCCAGGATGACGGAGTTTGCCTGACTCACGAGGCACCACATTTTTTCTGGTCGTAACGGCTCTGCTTCAAGTGATATATCGCCTCGGCGAAGCTTCCTTGTCGATGATGTTTAATAACAAAATAAAAACCGAACCAAACACAGCTCACGACTCGCGACGTATGATCTAAGCTTTTCCCTCCGGATTCGCGGTCGGTCGGCGACCGGTTACCGGTTCGTTTTTTGTCATAACAGGTTAAAATGCCAACCCGAACACAACTGTCACTGCGTCCTCACTTGTAGCGTCGTACGGCAACGTGCTCGCGCTCGTATTGCCCGAACGCGTTTCGTCGACTTCCATTTCTCGGAGCGGAATGACACAGACTGCGATTAGTTCGCGAAATTGAAAAACCTTCCGTAGTTATCGAATGGCGCTAGTGCCCCGACACGTACTAAACCACCATCCGCGAGCTCAACTCGCCGATTGAGGAGAGGTAGGCGTTCACAGCTGATTCTCCACTACCAACTGGTAAACCATCACCCACTCCTCTCGGTAAACCAATCCGCATGAAGCTGGATAGAACAAACCAATAAGCTTCGTCGTATAGTATTGAAACAGTGCTACGCATGCGCAATAGAAATCGCGGGCTGGTTTGAGAACTTTGAATTTCGAAACAACTCTCAACACTTAATGACATTTGAAATGAAATCCAGAAGTCCAATAATGGTTGTCCTTATTATCTCGGTACATTATGAATGTTTCGAGAATCAATACGATGCTGTCTGACGGCAATGTAGTTTTTAGTCGTTAATGCGAATTAAGCAGAACATATGTATATGTACACAGCTGATCCGTTCTTTTTTACCTGGCTATCACGTGGTGGTATCTATGCACAGCCTGATGTATCACGGAAATCTTACTGCGCATGACTATTGCACGGCGGTAGTATTAAAATGCTTGAAGGACACTAGATAATATGTGCTCGTTGCGTAATCGTGTAAATTGAATCCAATCAGAAATTGGATGGGCATTCATTTCCGTAGTTTATTATGCGACAGAACTGCCTATGCAAATTTTCTTTTTTATAGCATAAGATACAAGCATATTTGAATGAAGATCAAAGATTATCGTGAATTCCCATTTTTTTCTGGACATTTTACCATGTTTTTTTCAGTTTTATTTCGAACACTAATACTGTACAGACAGCCAGACAACTTACAGAGGTAAGGTGTACGCTTGAGGTAGGGCTATCGAATTTCTTACATAACAAAGTTTTAAGAGGTTCGAACAGCGGCAAATCAAAGGCAAAAGGTATCGTACATCGTCTAGTGGTCCTCGAATTACCGGGAGCTGGCACCGTGAACCGCGAGAGGCTGTACTAATTAATGTGAAAAGATTTGTATAATCCTCGGCGTTACAGAAACATGGAATGACACCTACTAAGATACGTCTAACAATATACAATTCATAGCCACCACCCTAGAATCATTTTCAATATATATCTTAGCGACTATGCAGCGTCCTAGTGCGTACTAGGCCTTTGCGCACCAGGACGCGGCGTTTCCGTTAAATATAATCTTTTTTTTTTACGGTACAACTATAGCAATGCTCAAACTATCCATCGCGATGATAGCGGATGCGGTGATAACATATAGATTACGATTACATTTATTGTCGTGTCGACTGGTGGATGAAAGGTCACTGCGTGCAACAGCGGAGATGTTTCTAGGAGTTTGAGTATCACCGTCTAAAGCTAAACAGTATACTATCCTTTTGAATTAAATACATTAGAACGACGATAGATACATACATTGCAAGGTATGATATATATATATAGGAAGATAATATTTAATGTACATGTATATCATATAATATAGTATTTATAATTATCGTATGCAGGGAGGCTCATTTTGTGGTTTAAGCTTCACGATAGTTCTTGTGTAACTCCGGCTTAATGTCGTAGACCAACTCCAAGATCTTAAGCATGACCTATATTATACAGGTAGTGAGTTAGAAATATGAAACTGTGTAGTGATTGCACATGATTTTTGAATCATTGTGCTTGCAAAGTTTACAATTGGAATAATGACAATTTGTTAACATAAGTTTGATTACCTTATTATCTAGAAATATTTGTGAAGAAAAAATAACTTACAGGATCTTTGTGTACAGCCACAGCTCGATTCATTTCTTCGATCTTAACTCGAGTATCAGCATCGATACGTGCAGCTACATCCTCTTTTGAACCCATATGCTACACAGGACAATTATTCGTTGATTTATAATGAAAACTTTGGCTGACATATGATTGAAATTATAAGTTATCAGTTTTTTATAAAAACTATTTCTACATGATCCCCAGTGCATTTCATAAATGACAATCTGATAAGATTCTTGCAGCTATATTTGTTAAAAACATATTTAAAGACATACACATTTCAATGTAGACATTTTTTGATATTTATGAAAATAAAATTACTTTACCTTGGCTTCAAATTCACGGAATTGCTTCTCACGCTCCTGCCTGTACTTTTCAATCTCGTCTTGAGCTTCTTCCTTTGCTTGTTTCAGCCTACGGGCTTTACCTAGGGTTCGAATTAGAGATTTATATAAGCATATTTCATGAATGAAAACTACCTTTCTAAATAGCTATCTAAAATTATGTTCTATTTGGAATGCCTTATTAAAGGATCCCTTTAGTTACTGACTTAAAGCAAAGTTTTATCCTCAAGAACTGGGTAACACCCACTTTTGCTATACGAGAAGACATGATTAAAGTTAAACAACTGGCAAAATTTAAACTAAAAATAGCGATTCCTGGTGCTCAATATTGTTCAAATATTTATGAACCGTCTTGACATAAATACGCATTAACGAAAAGCGAAGGTTAGACCCACCCAACCTGAACAAGATATTACAATATCATTTACGTGCACAAAATCATTTAGAGCATGACATTAAAACAACATGTCACATAGAGATTTGTAGTAGAAATTATTAATCTTCTTCATTAAGTAAGAATGGAGCAGTCAGCAATTTGCCAAAAGGTTACACCCATTCCTAGTGAATAGGGTCAAGTGGAATGTTCCAAGAAAAGTTATTTGCTAATACACAGATTTTTAGTAAAACTATTCTCCGTTTTGTACTAGATGATCAACTTACGTTTTCTGGCGTCCGAAACCTTCTCGGCGGCTCGCTTTTCCGCTGCCAGGAGCTGTTGAATTCCCTGCGTCTGGCTGGCCATCTTTACGACGAACGTAGAGAACGACGATTTGCGACAGGAATCACAAATCGATCATATGACTGGTAAGCTTTCGTTACGCCCACATCGTGGCGCTGCGATAGAACTCGTGGTCTCACGTGTGCACAGCCTGCTAGTTTAAAAAAAAAAGAATTTGGAGCAACTGGTGTAAATTTAATGGTGTCAATACTGTACAATTGAATCTGACTAAACATTTTTAAATACAAGTTATATATCGATACAATTTATCATTTATTACTATAGAAAAGGATAAAATCTGCTCATGATTTTTTGACAAAATTGATTCTAATGTGTAACAAGCAAAACAGAGCAACTTATAATTTCAGGTTGTTGATAAGGAATAAATTTTATTACAACTATTTTCTCCTGCACTGCTTATTTAATTGTCTAAGAAATAGTACGTTACATGGTACATTAAAAGATATTAATTTAACACTATCCCAGTACAGTACATAACTTAACTATAAATTTAATTGTAATTATATAATACATTGCTTAGTCAGTTTTGTCCTTTGTATCTTTGGTCAATCTTTTAACGAAGGAAAGTAGCTTCTTCTTCCAATTTCTTGTAACATTCTTGAGGACTAGTCGTTTTGTTGTGATGTTGTGTAATGGACCAAAAGCTAGTGCCACTGCAGTACATGCAAGACACACAACATTGTAAGGCATACTGAAATCTGGTGTTGGAAGACTGATTAACAGGGATTCTGTTCTCAGCTGTACCAGATAGCCATTACGAGATGCGTTAAAACTAAAAAGATAATTAAGTAATTTAAAGAAGTTCCAGTTGCGATAAACAGTCTCCCAAGAGTAATATATTATCAGATACCTGGATGTTATTGTGCTTCCATCAAGTGGTAAGGCTGTGTAATTTCTTGCAATGGGCAACAAAGCTGTAATAACAGCTGGACCCATATAAAAACCATGATTTGCATCTGGCGGATATTCTTGCCACTTTAAGAATAAATAATCTAATTCTATTGAAAACTTTGTTACTGAATGTGGTGGTAATCGCAAGACTAGTTCTAAATAATATGGTCGCGTTCTCTCTCTTCCCGGCATGTAACGTTGTATCACTGAAAATTTATGAATATAATACTGATATTTCATTACAGTGCTAATTTAAATAAAAACTTACATGGCTTAATTTGTTGACCATTGCAAATAACTTTGACAGTGTGCAAATATACTGGGAGGTACCAAGGAATGTTTTCTAACAAAATAACATCCAATGATTGCCAATGATTGTTGTGCAATTTTGTTACTAAACTACCCCTTTCCTGTCCATACCCTGAAATAGAAGAAAAGTTATAAAAATTATGTTACTTAAGTAAATACATTGATCTTAGAATATTTTCACTTACCAATTATATATCTATTGGCGTATAAAACAGAAGGATAAGTTACACTACTAGTTTTGGGTGTCGTATAAATAGCTGCTATATTAAACATTCCTCTGTTCGAATAAGTTCGTATATCGTACACTGCTAATTGCTGCTGTTGTCCACCGCGGAAGCTAGTTACTTTAGTGTTTGGTGATGGTGTCAATTGATAGACATGAACAGTTTCATTACTTGTCATGTCAATATACACATTACTTAGACTAGCAAGAGGGCAAGCTCCTTTAATCCCAATGCCAAATAATTTACGGATAGACCAATCCTACATAGATAATAACAAATTTAAATAAATTATTAATATTCTGTGGATTGACAATTGAATTACCTGTGTAGCTTCTGTCAAGGTGTCGTAAACAAGGGACACTGTTTGACGCAATTCTAGAGATGATTTTGTACATCCTGCATTACGGCACACTGACCGAAAATGTATACCAAGAGAATGGTAGTTTGTATTATGTATATACGCGGAATTTAATAGCGTGGCCAAACCTCTCTGAAAATACAAAATAAGATTCACAAAGAAATATATACAAGTTTGAATAAATGTTAGGAGTATCATTTTATTGTAAAATAAATGATTTGTACCTTTGAATCACACGGTAATAATTTTTTGAATGGTGTCAGATTTTCTGTACATACAATTTCTCTGGGTAGAGAAGAGTAACGTAAATAGCTGGAGTTTGGTGGTTCTTTAACAATTCCAGTAGGGCGGAAACTGAATTCCGGAGACATACTGTTTGAAGAGTCAACAAAGTTTAACGAGGCACAAAACAACCCAGCCAATGCATTTGTAAGGCTCTTCCATTCATTATTGACACTGTATACAAAAAAGAAGATATGAAAATCTTTAAACGAATTTGATATACTATAATGTATGTATGTAAATCTATAACCTACTTTGATACATTCTTGTTGAACCATGCAAAAATTTCAGCACCAGATCCTGCATCATGAACAGGATATCCCCACTTTTCATAATTCCATAGACCTTCGGTCAAACTGATATGTAATTCATCAACCTTATGCCGACCAATAATTTCGCCTAATCCTCTGGGGAATAGGTGGGAATGTTGAACTAGAAAATTACAATAAATTATTAACAATAAATAAACGAAAATTGTTTCAATTAGCTTACATGTTTGTACATTATTTGGAGCTTCCCACAAAGTGGTAAACTGGAAGTATGCGTAAACGTGTCCACTAGCTAATGGCTTTAACAATAACTCCTCATCGAAAAAATCATCTTGTGCAGTGCTGTATGGCAAACCATACACAAGTAAAGTACTTATTACTAAATAAATTAGATACCGCATTTTGATCAACCTATTGTGAATTTTTTAAGTAGAAAAGAATAAGTTTATTGGTTTACACTAAAACTTAAACGAAACTCAGTCTTCCTTCCATCCTTTGTCGAATTTATAGAAAATATTCACTTAATTCATTTTGGAACTACCATCCCACATCGAACAGACGTGGTACAGATCAGTTGTACACAAGTCGAATACTCAGAAAACCTATCTCTTATTGGTTAGAATCTGTCATCATGTAATCGTACAGTCAGATAACCTTTCATGAATGGAATCTGACTGAATCTGACCAATCAGGAATCTAGTTTCCCTAATTACCAATCTTATTTTACTACGAAAATGAGCGCTGCGAGTCCGGGCACTGCCTCAGGCGCTCCCCCCACCAACCTCCTGCTCGCATTCGTTCAACCCTGCGCGACGAATTTTCGCGTACACAATTTTGGGCAACTTCCAGTACTTTTAAATATGCTTGGCCAGAATTTTCGATGTCTAAGTGTTAATATTTTACTTTATTGATTGAATTAATTATTTTCATGTTTCAAACACCTAGTTTATTAATATTTCAATTTGAACGTAATTTATTTTCGACATTCCACAATTTTAATTCAATTTTTATCTACTATCCGTATATTCTGCAAAATTTTGATTTAGCCTCAATTTTATATTTTGAATAAATTTTGAAAGTAAATCAAGATCCAATAATATTTAGTAAAAAATGAGGTGCTAGAGGGGTATCAAGTTGGCACTGCACTTTCTTAAAAATGTCTTTAAAATGTTTCAACAATAGGCTTCTTCAATAGTTCTTGAGAAGTTCTATAGTTCTAAGGTTCCGGTCTCGTTTTAAGTGTTGCTTTGGGAACCAACGGTGAGTGCCGGAGAACCTCTGCCCGCCAAGCTATGCGTTCGTGTTCACATTTAGCTCGGCTACGACGGGATTCGCATTGTCGACGGAGGCGATGATCACAAAATCCTACTTCCAGACTCGCCGCTACGATTTAGCACCATGATTTTAGTATCGTCTAAAACCGTAGCGTTGTGCATCTCCCCACTCATCTCTGTACAGTGTATGTACAGTACAGTATTCAGTAGTGTATTGTCCAAGGATCGTATCACTTTGGTTTTCGCTTGGAAGGTGTTTATAAGATTGGAAAAATGACAAGTCTACTTGTAAGAAATTTTGTGCGAATCAATCAGGGTGCTGCAACTCAAGGTAAGACATCGTTTCCTTTTCCTTAACAATTACCTATATTAATGTTTAATTTTTAACTAACAGAATATTGCTAAATTCTAGTCGCATGAGACGTGTGCAAGATACAATTCGGTCGGTTCAAAGTACAATTTGAGAAACTTTCATTCTCAACAGCGAGAATAAATAAGCTGATATAATAATTTTTTAAAACCGCACAATCAAAATAAATTACGTATCATTAATTGTACTACACCAATACGTTTTATTTAATAATATATTTTTGAATATATTATTTGAAAATATGGTTTATGTTAAATTGATGATCCTATTACGTTAATACTATTACTTCCTAGCTGCTGCTTGTACTTGGGGAACCAATACGAACACTCGCATGAACTATGCAACCCAACGTGTCAGTCCAGGTGGAAAAAATATTGTATATATTGATGGTGTACGGACACCCTTCTTGCAATCGGGTACTCAATATGAAAAATTGATGGCTTATGAGCTAGCAAAGGATACACTACTGTAAGCATATAACTAAAGGTATCAGTTTACTACAAAAACCACTGAGCTATACTGACAGCTAATTATTATATTTGACAGTAATTTATTGAAAAGGACTGGTATTCCGAAGGAAGTTGTAGACTATGTCACATATGGAACAGTAATACAAGAAGTGCGCACCTCAAATATTGCTAGGGAAGCTGCTTTAGCAGCAGGTTTCAGTGAACATACTCCTGCACATACTGTTACTATGGCCTGCATCAGTAGCAACCAAGCAATAACCACTGGTATGGGCTTGATTGCTTGCGGTGTATATGATGTCATTGTAGCTGGAGGAGTGGATTTCATGTCTGATATTCCTATCAGACATAGCCGTAGTATGAGATCCTTGATGCTACGAGCCAACAGAGCAAAGACTGCAGGTCAAAAGCTGGCACTATTGGCTAGCATTCGTCCTGGGCACTTTATACCTGACGTAACTATTTGGATAATATAATCATAATAAATTAAAACATTAAGAATTCTTACTTAAGACATTGATTTCAATGTACACAGTTGCCAAGCGTAGCAGAGTTTTCTTCTGGGGAGACTATGGGTCACAGCAGTGACAGATTAGCCGCAGCATTTAGTGTTTCTCGTTCGGAGCAAGATGAATACGCACGACTCTCTCATTCCCGCGCTGCAGAAGCTCATGAGAAAGGGTATCTCTCTGATTTAATACCCATCAAAGTACCAGGAGTAGAAGCAGTTATAAATAAGGATAACGGTGTACGAGTATCTACTCTAGAACAGCTAGCTAAGCTGAAACCTGCATTTGTCAAACCTTATGGCACCGTTACTGCTGCTAATGCATCCTTCCTAAGTGATGGCGCATCTGCAGCACTTATTATGACTGAGGACAAGGCACGAGAACTTGGACTCACTCCAAAAGCTTATCTAAGAAACTTTACCTATGTGTCTCAAGATCCTATAGATCAGCTTCTATTGGGACCAGCCTACGCGATACCCAAGGTACGATATCGATTCTATCTGAATGTATAGATAACATTACTCTGCGATCATGGATCAAATTGTATTCCACAGGTCTTGGATAAAGCAGGCTTAACTTTGAAGGATATTGGTGTTTGGGAAGTTCACGAGGCATTTGCTGCACAAATCTTGTCGAATTTGAAGGCTCTGGATTCAGAGTGGTTTGCCAAAAATTACCTAAAACGAAACGAAAAAGTTGGTGTCCCCGATCTTAACAAATGGAATGCCTGGGGTGGATCCTTGTCCATTGGACATCCGTTTGCTGCAACTGGTGTCAGATTAGCATCGCACACTGCTAATCGTATGATCCGGGAAAATCAACAGTTCGGATTAATCGCAGCCTGCGCTGCCGGTGGTCAGGGTGTCGGTATGATAATGGAAAGACATCCCGATGCGAAACTTTAGAGTGTTACAAGATCTGTACGATTATTTGCTGAAAGGGTGCCTTAAAGTTGTAAGTGGCACTAACTTTACATCATATTTACTGTAACTCATCTAAAAGCAAGCAGATGAAACAAGATGGCAAAATATAATGTATATTTTAAAAATTAGTTAATAGTTTAAATAGTCTATTTACTTTTGTATGAAACAAAATAGAAAGGAGAAAGATATTAAAACAATTTTATGTTGTACTCATTGAATTTACCAGATACCTAAATTAGTCAATTACATGTAACGTACTAAACGATGGTTGAGAGTGAACGGTAAGGTGTTGCCTTACAGCACGATCCAGGATATTCCTGATATCGCGACATCCACAAAGTGCACGGTTTCGTAAGGCTTCCAGTCTAGACAAGTGTAACCTTTGCCCCGCACCTTGCGCTACAACCACCAAACCTTTGGTTGCATCATTACTTGAGCCAGGTAACGCAATTATAGATAAAGTTGCACCAGGAGAACATTCCTCCATATAAGTAGCGTCAACTACACCTGCTGCATGTGAAGAGTCTTCATCATTTTTAGATGTAGAATCAATTAGGCTGGCTGTGCATCCAATTGCATAATCCTACAAAGAAGATAAAAAGTATATCACTGTTTTTAAAGAATTAACAAGTTAATGAATATTAGGTAAACATATACCTTGATGGGAATCCCTGCATCGATTAAAGCAAGAGTCGCAGCATTAACAGCAACACAATATTCACTACCATCAATCTGTAAGACTTCGACAAACACATCTATTTGTGAACGAGGATACAAATCCAACTGAATAATTGACTCCATGGCTCTACGTAACTGAAGAGACTTTTCAATAGATTTACGATCTCCACGAGGTCTTCTTTTCCGTTCACCAGCACTGAAGCTGAATACTGCGGTACTGTATTGACAATTTATGATTCCTCCTACATTCTTGCCACCAGCTCGAGCAGCTGAGCCTCTCGGCTAGAACAAATGTGGTAATCGTGGTTAATAGTAAATATGCAACAGTCACAGTCTCTAAGAATATTTTATAAACATTAATTTACAGTACCTGATGAGGACCATATACAGCAACCAGGATCTTTGTATTACCCTGCTCTAGGTACGCGCTACCATCAGCCTGTCCAAATACACCCATTCGAACACGAATCTTTCTTAATTCCGCAGCACGTCTTCCATCATTACGCAAACCACCCTGATCCTCCTCCTGGTCCTGATCACCCTCCAACATTTCTTATTACAGAAAACTTTAACTTGTCTTAACAAATATAAACACCGAACACGTGTGAATCTATTCAACTCGACAGTGTTGACGTCATAGAAACTGCCTTAAGCCTATAGTGACAGGTATGAGAAATTTGTACGCTTCATAGAAAGACTGGCCCTTGATTTCCTTGGAAACACTTGATTTTGGTACGCAGTGTAATTCATCGGCGAAATTTCATTTGGATATTTTAGATTTGAAGATGGTAAAAATGAAGTAAAGATGAATCATATTGTACAGAAATATTAATATGTTTCGTGTTGCAGGCTCAGGAAGTAGAAGAAACTATGAAACGCATCCAATCCCACAAGGGAGTGGTTGGAACAATTGTCGTCAATGCAGAAGGTATTTTATGCTGAGAAAACTGCATTTATATGAAAGTACATGTATACTTATGAATAACATGAATATACTATCTTCGCTGTGATATAAATATGTATATCCAGGGTAGCTGATAATTGGATAGTATAACTTATAAATTTTTGTGTACCATAACCATAGGTATTCCCATAAAATCAACCTTGGACAACACAACCACAG
This sequence comes from Cephus cinctus, assembly GCF_000341935.2. NCBI lineage: Eukaryota > Metazoa > Arthropoda > Insecta > Hymenoptera > Cephidae > Cephus > Cephus cinctus. The sequence goes on along the minus strand of NW_014333276.1, from coordinate 142,503 downwards.
TCCAATATGCTGGATTAATCAGTCAGCTGTCAGACAAGGCACGCTCTGTCGTAAGGGATTTGGATCCTACAAATGATCTGACTTTCTTACGTATACGTAGCAAGAAGCATGAAGTGATGGTTGCCCCGGATAAAGAATTTATACTTATTGTTGTTCAGAATCCAGTCGATTGATGAATCAATCTTACATACAAAGCAATTATAATTTGTACAATTTCCAATGTCCTAAATTATTATCTGATATTGATTGCGCTCAGCACTTTAATCTCTTTCCTCTCACATGTTTAATACGATAATGAAGTATTGGAGCGCAGTGCTTTATTATTGAGCGAATTAATAATACATATTTTACAGTTACTTTAAATGTCTTTAACTGTCAAATTGTGAAAGTTTCTTGTTTATTCATTTATATACAACTGTTCAAACTATAATATTTATTATGCCTTGTACATAATACCACATATTGGAGATGTAGAAGTAACTATCTCGAAGGGATAGTGTTTCAAGTGATTATTTTATTCAATGGTATTATGTTTTTTTGTTTCGTATTTGTTTTATTTATAAATAATATCAAAACACCGTTTTCTGTGAAATGATATACAAAAATAAATATATTAAAATCTATCATCGTGCTAAAAAAAAATTGCGAGCATTGATTTTAGCGAATTGTCGCTTATGAAGCGACATACACTTTTTGGATTTATGATCCTATTATATTTACATTCAATCTCAAATTGGAAGAGATAAGCATTGTTACTACTATTTTAACATGTATGTGTAACGTGCAGCTATCTTATTGATCATGTCAGCTGGGTTTGAGCATTATGGTAGTCGTGGTCTTTCGTTTAGTCGAAGGATGAAACCATTTATAATACGAAATCATGGCAGCAATTCCAAACAGGAAAGGTACAATACAAAGAGCTACGAAAGTTCTAAAAAACCAATGTGCACGTGCCTCATCCGTCGATACGAAAGCCCACAACATACTAGCTAAAACATTTTCAAATAAGCACACAATATAATAAAATAAATGCCTAAGAAATGTTCGGCCCTCGGTTGGATTTAAGTACGTAAATAAATAGACTATTCCAAGTACGCAGGCAAACAAAAGTGAACCCACTCTTGCTCTAATTGTAAGGGGAGTATGAGGTGCGTGACTTCGATTCCGACAAAATTCTGTTACTCCGTAAGGCTCCGCGACTAGCCACGATGTCATCGCAATCCAATGTAGCGCATAGCCAATAGCTGTATATAATGGCCACACACTGGCTATTACACTCACTGATATGATTCTTGATACTAAAAAGTAAAAAAATGGTTTATCGATCGCGGACAATGTTAAATGAAAGTAGTAATGACGTATTCTTGCATACCTGTGACGAAAAAGTGCCACAAAAATTGGAGGATGGTTCCAACTATATCAATTTTTGTTTTGTCAAGCTGCGCCAATCGGATATTTCGGTGATAACTTGCCATTGCCCATCCCATACTTATTAGAGAGCTTATTACACTGGCAGCTTGATGTAATACTGTAGGAAGTGATTTAAATATTAATAGTTAGAAATATAAAACACTGATGTTTTAGAAGAAGAAATAATGCAAGGATAAATACGTGAAAAGCTAAATCTCTCTTCACGAGCCCTGAGGAAAATAGTAATTTGCAAAATTTGTTGCGGTGCTGCTTCAAGAAAACACTCAAAGACTCTTAATAGTGCTATATCTTGGTCCTCTTTAAGCATTTTCAGATAATAATACCTCTCTCCTTTGCGATTACCCATTTTTTTATAACTTCGAGATCTTAGAGCATACATTAAACTGTCATAATAGTGTAGCACGGGTGTCATTTGGCACAGAAGAAGAAATTCGCAGTATAATCTGCGCTGAGCAAATACTCTTGTTGCTATAATATCCCTACGTTGAATACTATTCTCTGGGATCATCTGAAGCAAGAAATTATGAATTACAACATTGACCAAATATCTGACCATGTATTTTCAAAATATGTAATTTTACTTCACGATCCTGATACTGCATTCTGAGACTGATGATAGTGATGACAACGTTTGGAAATATAATAAAGGCAAGAGTCCAAGCAAAATACATAATTTGGCCATCAAGATAATATCTAATGGCCAGATTGATATCTAATCCCATATCAAGAAAATGTGTAACAATCGAAAACACCAAAGACACAACATCAAGAATTGTAACACAGGCTTCATTGGGTGGAAAAGCACCACCGATATCAGAGCACCCATTTGTTTCAAAAAAGCCAATTTTAGTGTCTGTATTTCTATTATCTTGCTCCTCTTTATAAGGAGACACTTCTGGCTGGCTCATCTTCAAAAAAAACCACGCCAGTCTTTATAAATTGATTTTGTACATATTGTGTATCCTCAGTTAAGCAACAAAGACAAATGGTATCAGCACTACAAAATCGATGAAAAGAAGTCTAATTTAACTGACGAATTTCTGCAAAAAGGTAATTGATTAACAATATATTTTACATTAATATCTAAACATGCATTACTACGTACATGATTAATCTTTCCTTAGTCCTTTATCAGATAATATTTGAGAGTAATTCGTATAGGTTTTCATCCTAACCTCGAAACCACAGTTATATAGGAGCTTTAATGACCCCTACAGCTTAGTGATAGACTTTGAGTAACTAAAAAAAGAAGATTAGTATCTATATAAAGCGATTCGTTCACACAAAAAGCTTTTTCAAGTTATGCATTATAAAGTGGCAAGAAACACTGAAATAAAAAAAAAAGATGAACAACCAGTAGTTCCATCTGCTAGGTTAACTACATTTTAAAAGCTTTATAATCAATTTAACATTAAATAATGTTACCTCAACCGACTATGCATTTAGTTATTCTTAACCCGTCAATGATAGCATTATGAAAATCCCTTTTCTTAAGTTTATATTTCATTCAAATTTCAAAGGTCATGAATACCTCTAATTTTAATATCTTTTACTATCTTCAAATAATATGTCCATCAATCGAATTTGATATTTCATTAGTTCTCTTAAATCTTTTGATTAATAAAAAAACTGTTTTTGTAATTGTCGGCAAACTGCGAGTGTCTCTTCTCACACGCATACAGTAAATTGCAGAATGCCACCTTTGGAACTATTCGCTAAATGTCGGCAACTTCCAAAACGCTGTGACAATTTATTCAATTAGCTGTGCTCTCTGGACTCTCCATGTTTAAATAAATTATTTCTGTAACATCTAAATTCCTTTCTAGTGAAAATTTATCAGCTCCTTTTATTTGGATTTATTCCAGTCTATTTATTAATAACGGCACGTGAGCGAATCTCTCAGCGTGCGACCATGTACTGGGAAGATAGCGCAATAGCTGATGGGTTAATCCGTTCTTTATTTTCAATAAATACGATTCTAAACCATGGGGAAAAAGGATGATCTTGATAAAAGTCTGCTTCAGACTTCGCCTGAAGATCATCTTGTTTGTTGATTTTGAATCTATATCGTCATCTTGAAACTCGCCTTGAGGTGGTCTTCATAAAGGTAGGTCTTGAGGACAGACTATGAATATTGTGAACAGAAAGTGATATGATAAGAGCAATCAGAGACTTTTGCATTGTTCCCGATAGAACAGTGCATTGACTGACTCTTCGCGAAACAGAGGTAAGAGCAAAACTGTTTATTAAGAAAAGATAATACGGTGTCTCCGTTCTCTAAGTTCCCTCCAGAAATACGGGGATAGAACTTTTTCCTACGGAGTAAATTAAATTAATCGGCTCAAGGCAAGAGGTAGTAGAAAGAAAATGAATATAAAAAACAGCTACGAGAAAACTTCGTTACTGTACAACTCTCTGCCGACAGTGATTACTGTTATTAGTATCTTATTAATCTTTAAAAAAGATCACTTTGTTTTCTTCACAGACACCATAAACATGAGTTTACCAACTCTTTACGAGTATTATGCGCCACACGTTATAGCGTCAGGATTGATTGCTAAGAAGGATGGATTTTATTTAAATAATAAAGAGATAACGTTGCACAGTGGTGCAATGCACTATTTTAGAGTTCCGCCAGGTTATTGGAGGGATAGACTTCGTAAAATGAGAGCCGCTGGATTAAATGCTGTAGAAACGTAAGTGCGCACTCTTGACGATTCGATTGACGTCCCGTAATTCAATTCCTGCGTTGAGTTCAATTTTCACCTTTAGTATACTGAGTATAGTGAATATATATTTTCCTTAGCTACGTCCCATGGAATTTGCACGAGCCTCAACGAGACGTATTCGACTTTGGGGATGCGGACAATGATTTTTCGGGATTTCTCAATATCGTCAAATATATTCAATTGGCTCGCGAAGAGGACCTCTTCGTTATCGTCAGGCCTGGTCCTTATATCTGCGCAGAATGGGATTTCGGCGGTCTTCCTAGGTACAGTAAAAATACTTTTTTTATGTATAATATTATATCAATAGAGATGCATTAACAATTCTGTACATCATAGTTGGCTTCTTAATGAGAAGGATCTTAAATTAAGAACGTCAGATCCTAAATATATGAAAAGAGTTACTGATTACTTCAATCAACTTCTACCGCTTCTGACGCCACTGCAGTTTACCAAAGGAGGGCCGATTATTGCTTTTCAGGTAACATATTTATAATTTAATATACAAGGATCCAAATCCTTTACTTAATAAATACTTAATTACTTACTAACCTTTATGATATTACTAAAGTTTTATTAATTATCTTATTGAATTAGATTGAAAACGAGTACGGGTCAATAATGGAGGATGGTACGATTCCAGATCTTGAGTATTTGAAGGCTTTGAAAGACCTTTTCGTGAAAAATAATTTAGTGGAATTGTTCTTCACTTCGGATACACCAAGTCTTCATGGCAGTGCTGGTTCTTTACCTGGCATTTTGCAAACAGCTAATTTCAAGCAGGAGCCTGAGCGGGAATTTATGTTACTGAAAGAATTACAGCCTGATAAACCGCTTATGGTCATGGAATATTGGACGGGCTGGTTTGATCATTGGTTGGAGGAATACCACAATACAGAACCTCCACAAGGTATAATAGTGCTCGATATTTTTCAGCTGAATCGCTGTAGACATATTGGCTTGTAACACAAATAATTTCGGTTGCAAGTAGGACGCTATTGTACTTATTTATAACCGAAGTTAATTCTGTTAGAACCGAATACAAAGCTACCAAGATGTCACTGGCGCCGCTACAGTGACATGATACTTGTACATAAAATTTCTTCTGATGTAAGAGTTAATATGCAAATATTTATCAAAAAATTCATTTTTAGTTTACTGTGACGTTCTCGAGAGAATCTTGAAATTCCCATCTTCTGTAAATTTTTACATGTTTCACGGTGGCACGAATTTTGGATTTATGAATGGTGCTAACGTCTTTACCGATTATCAGCCGGACGTTACAAGCTATGGTAAGAGCTGACCTAATTCAGATGAATTAGGATTGATTACAAGGCTAAAGATATCTGATATCAATTAACTCCTTCTAAATTATTGTTACGTGTCCATTATAACAAGTTGTATTTCTTTTACAATTTTGAAAACAAACTGATAATATAAGTCAACGTTCACCTCAACAGATTACGATGCTCCATTATCAGAAGCTGGAGATTATACGGAAAAGTATTACAAAACTATTGAGATACTAGCGCGTTATCAGAAAGTCAAAACAAGATTACCTGAATTACCTGCCGAAACTCAAAAAGTCGCTTATCCGACAATGAAAGTCGTTGCTTATTTAACTTATCGAGATATTTTAAATCAGATCGTAAGTCGTATACAAAAGTTTTCTTAATAGCGTTACACTTCAATTTATAAGATTGATCACATAATTTGACGCAATACAGAGTGCCGACGCTAAAGTAACTTTGCCAGATGTCGTATCGATGGAGAATCTACCAATTAACAATGGAAGTGGTCAATCGTACGGTTATGTTATTTATAAAAAAAGAGTACCACTGCGTAAAGAATCAAGCTTAAAAATTTCTGGTCACATCCATGATACAGCAATGGTTCTCGTCGATGGAATTCTTAAGACTAAACCGTTAAAGAGTTTAGATGACATATCTGGGTTTGGATACTGGTCAACAGAGTAAGTATATTCTTAGATTTTTTGTTGAATAAATATATTTGTTATTAGTTACTATTACACGTTTTTTTTTTAGAAACCCAGAACTAATCCTAAAATCAGAAAGTGCAGGCGAACACGACTTGGATATTATAGTCGAAAACTGGGGACGTGTAAACTTTGGTGTTTTATCTGATTTTGATCAGAGGAAAGGGCTGAGAGACGGTCCAGTTTTGCTTGATGACAAAGCTTTATCAAACTGGGAAATATGTGCTCTTGAAATTAATAAAAAGTGGGTTAACTCGCTGAGTGGTTGGAAACAAGGAAATGCTCTTGAGGAGAAAGGGCCTACATTTTCAAAAGTGATTTTATGTATCACTAAGGCTCAGGATACTTTTATCGATTTAACAGGGTGGTCTAAAGGGATCGTTTTCATTAATGGATTTAATTTAGGTAGATATTGCCACTTGGGTCCGCCACAGACCCTGTATTTACCAGCTCCGTTACTTAAAATTGGCGAGAATGAGATAATCATTTTCGAACACTTCAAACCCAATTCAAGTTTATCCTTTTTGGATCATCCTGTTCTGGGCCCTGTCAAAGCATCCGCTTTATAAGAAGTTCAAAAAAAAGATGTAATATACTTCACTACTTTTATACGTATTATACACTAATGTAACAAGAAAAGAAGTGATACCATTGACGTACTAATAAAAAGTATTTCACGAATGATAATTATTATTTTAAGATTAAAAATTAATTTCTTTCAAGACATTTTCTAATTTTATAAAGCAATTACGTAGTTTAAATAATATTAGTTTTTTGATTCCTATGCAAATAGAATATTGCTCATATATTGAGTTAATACGAATAATTGTCCGAAATAAAGTTACAATGAGACTACCAATTTCACTCAAGGAAACCTAATTGAATCTAAGGTAATCTCATTTCGTGAACGAGCCATACGTGAGTTCATTATTCGACATCAATTTATTTAAGCTCCAATTGAATTTCAAAGGCGAAAGCATTAAAATAGTCATTTCGTCAGCTAATTCTAAGGGAATGTCCCGTGTATCTGTCACGTACTGCATTTCACTTAAGTAAACGTGCAAAATACTTATTTTCAAATAATCTTTAAAATTCTGCATAAGCTTTAATTATGTTAATCCTTTCGACTTCGATCCCTTTTCAGTATGTGAATTTCGTATTCCTCAGGAGATACCAAGGAAATTTTATTCGCAGTCATATCAGTGTATACCATTTTTCTTTTACGACCCTTTTCAAACTCGAAGATTTAACATAGTCGAGTGGCTCAAGATCAAAGGACGATAAAGGACCAATGAAAACATTTGATCAAGGAATATAAAGTGGATAAGAAAACGCTTCAACGCTTATTTAGGGATGGGAAACGTTAGCTGATAAGGCATTAGTTCCAGTGAATGCACATTGGCCACGTAATGTGAGGATTAATAAATATACATATATTATATACAAGTTTATTCGCATGGGATTTAATCGGTCATGACCTACCCCACGAATTCTAGTTGTTTGAACAAAAAGTATGGTAAGGTAAAGGCATTAAATAAAACTTGGAAAAAATACCGTAGTGCAGCTGTGCTATACATTACAATTAGTCGTGGGGGCCATTGACTTCGCGTCCCGGGAATAAAAGCTGCAACGTTAATTTGCACTCAAGAGAAGCCGACGTTATTTATTTAACGTATATTAAAGAGGAATACAGTCTCGCGAAAAGAGTTTAACATTAATTTTAACGTCAGCTACTCCGCTACTCGAATATGTCAAGAGTTGATTTTTAACACGATAAAGTCGACCGACTGCGTTGTCCCCACATTTCTCTATTGAGGTCACGAAACAACGAGATTCTCAATCTCATTAACTGCCGGTAGGTTATTTTTTCCGCAAGACTTGAAATTTCGCATTGTTCATATATAATTCGCACAGAAGACTTAACAGATATTATAAATCAATCTGACATAAGGACGCGTTCACAATTGCCGCCTTTCGTATGACGAAGAAAATGGGATTGGGTCAATTCGAATTATCATGAATGGACTCTAGCGAAATTACTTTTCGATAAGAGGCAAATGCGACTGCTCTATTGCGTGGCTGTCAGCTCTCTGATAAATCTACCCACGCTGTATGGCTTTAAGAGACGTTCACACCGTGAAAAATAGTATTCGCAAGTGCACCAGTTGAAAAGCTCGCCGCCAATAACGAATTGACTGTTGTCTTTAAGTGACTCTGCTTTTTTCTTGAATATTTCTCATAAAAACTCATTCTAAATCTTTAAAAACTTTTTTCTCAAAATAATTATTTTTCACTGTGCTAATAGCAATAAATGCAACAGTTTTTCAAAATTCCGTAATTTTCTTATTTTTCAATATTTTATTCCCTGACGGGCCCTTCCATAGCGACGACTTGTGTAGAACAAAAATACATACTTTTTTTTGAGATCTAGCAGAGGAGAAACACCGTGAACCAGAATAAAATAATGTTTTTTTAGCAATTAGTATTCAGCTGATTCTACGTATGTGTTATATAAATTTACTAAAAAAAATGTATGAATTCCCTATAAACACTGATAAAGACACCTGTCAAATTTCACATTATTTTTTACTGCTGCAAATCAAACGCCCACCTTAACCTTAAAAGTTCAGAAGGTCCATATCCGTTTGTCGTTGACAAGGGTCAGGGATGATGCGAAACTTTGTAATTAACATAGTTAAAGCCGAAGTCGTTAGATAATTTGATGCGGTATATCAGAGCCGTGTCTCTCCGCAGGAAACAATTTTCTTGGTAAACGGTGGTCTCCGAAGACGATTATTAGATATTCGACCGAACATCGCCCAATTGAATTATAAACTACGAGGGACGATCCTTAGTTCTGCATCGGCGTACCTTTCCAGTGTATCCTTGAAATTAAACTAATTGTCTGTCTTAATTATCCATCTGGCTGTCTTCGCCATTTGACGAATATCTGCCAAAATTTTAGGTTTGACTGCAAAATGTACACGAGGGATCTTGTCAGGAAATCTCTGTTGAAATTTGACGCGTGATATTGACACATATCATAGAACCTTTTCACCTGCAACTCCAGCTGTAATAAATTGAAAGGGATAAGTCAACCATTACAATCACCTCGCTCAATAGAAATCAGTATTTACCTTTCAATCTCGAGGAAAAACCATCCGTAACTCGTAACGTCCCTGTCGTCTGTATCGACTGGTTCAGACTAGGTGGAAAAGCTTTCAGGTTCTTGAACGAAAATATATTTCCCATTAACAAAGAAATTTGGGACGCATTGATGCTAGTCGAACGTCTGAAATAAAATAGGAAACAGGTATACAAAATGTATTTAGATACATATGTATGTGCCTATGAAGGAATAGCATAAGTTTTCCTTTGGAAGTTAATTGGAGTAAGTAGACATCTGGAAATATTTCACGATGCTCACCAGCCCGTAAATATTCTGCTCCTGCACATCCTTTTCATCTATACTTATGTATGTATCCAGGATTCTGTAACGAAGGACTTTAACCTTGCAAATAGCTAACTGATTCTGGTAAAATGTACAGAACTGTATAAATGGGAGGTTGAAGTAAATATCGTATAGAAACGTGGACGTAATGCACTGGGGCAAAGGAAATGGACTCTAGATTAATAATTTTGAAAGGAAGATAGATGGAGGGAGATTCAACAAGATTTAAGCGGAACCGTCAAATTTCATTTTTCACCATAATTAAATTAAGATTGAAAACTCTCTTTTCCTTACATTTGTACTTCGTGAGTGTGTTTGTACTAAGTGAGTTTTTGTCCACGAAATGCATAAATTCAAATTTTTTCATTTCGGTCATGTAATAACTGGAGATCGGATTTCGAAATTTTTATACAGGGGATCTGACGAATTTTCCTTGCTTAATAATTTAATATCGGACAAAGCTTTTCCGGGTAATGTATTATTTCACAGTGACAGACTGCGATCTTGCCAGAAACTGTACTCAGACAAGGTAAAACTCCGAAAAATGTTTCAAGTCCGGTTTTACTGTTTACGGTTAAACAAAGGTTTAGTTCTATGATTTAACGGTTAACGATTTAATTAATCAATTATCAGAGCGAGAAACGACGATTGGCTTTTTCGAGCTGGAATTAAGGAAAATGGGGTGAGAAGTGCACGGACATTAATTCTAGTAAATTTATTAGGAACGGATTGATTATATAATATACAAGTCCCTAAGCACAGACATACCCAATAAATGGGAGTATACCTCATCGCAGAACTGTCTACAAAGATAAATGTTAAAAATAGAAAAGTACCAAGACATCCACGTTTCTGTCATTTGACCTCGTTGGAATGATTAACTTAAAAATAGACAATAGCCAAAAAGCTCATGACAGATGAAGATGGGGAGCGAATGGAGATACCCCTTCTCTAAAATTATTGAATCTTTCTTCCAAAACCAGAGTGCGATCCACGTGATTAATGATTTTCGAAAATATGAAGAATAATAAGTTTTACTAAGTAATAATGGATGTTGCGAGTATCAAATTTATGATGGACGTAAGTATTCGTAATTATCGAGTAAAACCTGCGTCAGGTGTTCAGGCTTGTTAGACGTAGGTCGATCGTTATTTTTAACCTATCTGAATATTGAGCACTGAGGAAGGAAGCAGAGTTTATTTTACGGTGACCAGGAAAATAAATATCGCTTTTTTAAAACATCTGAGGAACTCGTGACCTAAACACGGCTGAGTATGTTTTAGCAGGCTACGAATTCCTGAGTGTTGTGAGCACCGAAGAATATAAGAACAAAAAATGTTATCCGTTATAATATAGAATTCCGAAAAAAAAACGAAATTTTTATTATAATTTGTTCTTCGTTAATGGGATATTATAATTCTTCCTTTAAGAACGGTCCTGAGTATTTGAACCGTTGAGAGGGTATAACGTAAATTAGGGTCGACTTGGCGTAACACTAAACGATCTACGACATACACTTCCCACAAGACGAACTGTTCCTGTTAGATACGGGTATTGTAATCCACACGTTCTCTTCGTGAATTTCATAGACTGGAACTTGATTGTAAGTTCTGCTTACACGAGATCTACGTCAGGACCAGATAGGTACTTGAAATATGGTGAAGTTCGTGCATGGATGTAGTATAGAAATGGTATTTGAAGTTGGTGCGACAGAAGTGCGTGGGTGATTAATTATATTATATATATATACGTAATGCTTCATGGATAAAACTCACTGCAGGGTAAAGCTGTGCACATGTGAAATGTCAAAGGTCCCATTCAAAGGGACTGTATACTCAAATAATATTCTTTCCATTGTTTCTTCGTCTCCCATCTCACTTTTACTTTCTCACGAATACGCAGAGGTTGTAAATTATAGACGCCCATTTTCTTCGACGCGGTTCAATGCATAAACTCGTTTAACTGTACTGTTAGCCAATTATACACTTGTATTTTGAAGATAAACGGAGTTTATGCATTGAACCGCGTTGAATAAAACGGGCCAGAGTGCATCAAGCAGTCGTTCAAAGAAACAAATAAATCGTATAACGCTACTAGCGCCACTGCCGAGAGAAATACGAATTAGTAAGGTAACGGACTTTGCGGTAAGACGCGAGTAGGCCCATCTTCATGATTTAATTAAAGTCGTGTATCAAGATCGATAAAAAACATTATTAGCGTCCACTTGTTCTTGGTTGAAAAAGGGAAAGTAGCTGCCATTACTCGAATGGACGTAGCGCTCGTTAATCGTGAATGAGACGTTCGAGTCTGTATAGCGAGACAAATTGAAGCCATCGGTACCCCAGGATTTTGCTATATAGCATTCAGGATTATAAATGGCAAGTACCATACACTTTATGTTCCTTCTAAAATTACGTGATTTTTTTGAAAGACAAGATGACGACTGAATACGATAATAAAGCAGGAGAATTGTCTATCGGTCTTTCACTGTGAGATAAAACGTATTCATCCCTCTTTCGGGAGTCGCAAAAACTATTACCAAATAATGCTTCAAACTTTTCTTGGAACAGGGGGAAATGTATTATCGGTCGAGTGACGTTTTTCGACCGTGAATTCTTACTAGAGAACTTCTGGGTTCAGAAACCTGCGTAGCTGTGTTTTTCTTGTTTATGGAACAAAAATAAAACTCACTCGCATCGGCCGAAGGTGCTGCGAGTGGGTTTTATTTTTTAAGACCAGGTCGTCTTTTATTTAGCTTGATGTTTGAAATAGGAAAAAAAGAAAGTAAAGAAAGCTAAGAGAGATGACAGTGAAAGTTGAATGTAATATGTATTATATTCTAGGGACGATACTTTCGTAAGAACAATATGGAAGCACAAAGAATAACAATATCAAGAATTGACTCCCCAGGTTACGGCGACAGATGGCTCTAATAAAAAAAAGAAAGAAATACTACACATTATGCAGGGGCTGTTCGGAGTGGCAAAGAAGAACATAAACGAAATATGCCCCAAGAGATACTAAGTGAGAAAATGGCCGGAAGCTTCAGAGAAAATCAAGGTAAAAATATCTATAAGACACAAAAAAAATATCTCACAATAATGGATTTTGCTTTAGGAGTCACGTGGCTATTCTCTGGATTTTCTTTTTTTATTGGGAAATATAGAGATGGGTGTCTCCTTAACAACCCAAGCGTATTTGAACCTTCTGATACAAGTATTTCTCTCGCTTATGTTATTGGACGACACTCTTTCTCTGAAGGAACAATCCCAAACAATAAATTCTTGCCTTTACGTAACAAATATCCAATTTCATTATGATCCAAGTGCATCGAAACGGATATTGGCTTTTTATCTTTTTATTAGAATGCCTTATAATGACTCCTTCATGGGTGCATTATGCTTATCATTCAGCTGGGAATGCATTTTCCCACAAAATAGTACGATAGGATCAACAAGTAAAATGGAAATAAGCGTGTTCAATTATATCATCACTAGTCAATATTCGGATCAATCCATCATTGTTTATCAGAATTCTATACATTCTACATTCCCTATCAGAATCCACTATATGAAATAGTCTGCCCTCAAATCCTATAGACATAGGATTTATATATCTCTACATATAGATTACGGATAATATCCTTCCTAATTTTCCTACTGAAGTGTTCTCGATAATGATTGTGAATCCGTTCCGATAACTTTTTAATGTTTCTACTTTTATTTACGAAGCTTGTCGATTATCAGCAATCACCACCATATGGCCGCGTTCAAACGAATTCCCTATATCATGGTTACCAAAAACATGGTAATACTGATAACACCAAATTATTATTCACTTATACGTATATGGAACCATCAAAAGGTCGATAATGGTCCAATTCAATTCCATCGATATGAATGTACTTATTAAATCGTCTTTATTTTCATTAAGGTTTGTCTTCCAACTTTGTCATGAATGCATGCTCGAGATTGGGTACCCATTTCGAGACAGCGTGCTACGAAACAAGGTTAAAACAGCGGACTTCAGTTTCACAGAGTCCGTCGTCGTGGGCGGACCTCTTCCCTCCGTCGTAGGTACGTAGGTACCGTCAGTTTGTTGCGCCGGTCCCGACACGCCGCCAGTTTAACATTGGCTGCTAGCCTCAGTCGCAAAAGTTCCCTCGCTTTTTATCTCAATTCGTATTTTCGGCAACGCTTCCCGTGGTTATCCCGTGGGGAGTCAGGAACTTGTCAAGAAAAGCTGATCCTTCGTACATGTAGCTATAGACAAAAAGGAAAATATAAAGCTGCTGATGTAAGGTGAAAGTTTTACGAGAAAGTTGACTAGAAAAGGATTAAAGCCCGAAAGGGACGTGAATCTTAGTTTATTATTAAATAATGCTTTGATTCTTATTGTATGTACGTGTATACAAGGTATGTGGCTAGTTTAGATATTCTATGGTGTGTCTGAGTTTTTACGAGTCAAACGTGTTACCGTCAAGGTCAAAGATAAAATTATGGCTTTTGTTTCGTTCCTTCGTCGCGTTAAGTTTATGTGTGAGTTTAGGCCCACACGCACAAGGCAGTTCAATCGGATAAGAAATGTCAATGGCGTTTCAAACATTACGCGGTCCGTCGGGTGTAATTAAATCTGATTAAAGTTTATTTAGTCCAAAAAATCCTTCACAATATCGCACAACGAACGATTAAAGTTGTTCCATTCAAAAGCGATCATGGATAACTGTTTCCGTGCTCTTTGACTCTTGTCTTTTTTTGAGACTCAATTCGAAATTTCAATGGGATTCATAGATCTCCAAAATCGGAATCGATCAAACGATTATGGTATACTCTAACCTATAAATTAGCCTTCCATAATACTTTCTCTCTCATTTTCCCGTAATTAATTGCAAGCAGACAAGAAATTATTAATTCCTTTATCAAAAGCCCAATGCACAAAAGGTGAAAAACGTCAAAGAACCAAAGTAACTTTTACACGACAAGCCAAAAAGTCTCTTGGTGTATTAAATCCCTTTTGTGTTAAGATTTGAAGATTGTAATAATGATCTTATAGAATTCTTATCCGTTCAAGGTATGATACGAGCGAACGCTCGTGAATAATATAATTGCCTACTGTTTTCATCTTCTTGTACGTGTCCCCCATTGTCTAACCAAGCGTCAGAAAATGAAAGAGCCTCTTTCAAAAGTAACAATTTCACGATCAATCATCGTCGCGCGACGGCAACAGGGATAAGCCTTCGAAAATTAAAATGATCGTCATACGGAATATCGTTGAGATTTTTATTTCAGTCATAAATCATTCTACCGGAAGTGGCTCGAAACGAATATGGATTTTTGAATTCGATCATCAATTACGTATATACAGATCGTGCAAATAATAATAATATACACTTTGCAAGGTTAACAAGATTTACCCAGCAGTTCAAGGGACGCGTTAGGCGCAATGAATTTTCGACATTTCCTTTCATGGGTCTGTGGTGGTATCGATTAAACTACATAATGAAATCAGGCCGTAGATAAGAGAAAAGCCACGTTAATGTGGGAGTTTGGTAAATTTTGAAACACGTTAACAGGTGTGCTCGTTAACAAATCTATAACGAGCCTTGCGTTTAATTATAATAAAATTCATTTAACAATTTGATTGAGCGAATACCGAAAGTTGTCGTCGAATCAAATATCCTTTTTTGAAATAACAGTCGAACAAAGGAATCGTCAGATTAAGGGTAAAGTCTTTGTTAATTAATGTGGGCATTGCAAATAATTGTTTAAGGGATTATAACGGCTACTTTGTTAAAGTGTTATTCGCTATTATTCTTTAAAATTACGAGGATGATAGAGCGAGAGAGAGTGAGAGGGAGGGAGGGAGGAAAGGGGTAGGAAGTAAAAAATACGTCATTTCTCTTTGTCCCTAAGTGGAACGATCTCGTTGAGCAATCAAGTCTAACGAGATGCAATCCCTACTGTTTGAATAAAAATAATTCGTGTGGCCTATCAAGTATTACTGAGCCCTCAGGAAGCTGTTTGCTCTCGAGCGTACTTCTCTCTCCTTATGAAGGGTCATTGGTTGAATTGAGATTCGTTTGAAAATCGTAGCTAGACTATCTTGGCTTTCCTCGAGACGATCAAGCGTTGTATCAATGGCCAATAGTTATCGGTTGGTCACTTATTGACCGCCGAACAGTTGATTGGTAGGGTTGTACCGGCTATGTTAGGATATGGTGATTCGAGCAATCAAATCGGAATAGGGTATCTGACCTAATCACTATTGTTTGATCTGGAATAATTCTTTGGGCAATCACAGAGCATTGTCGGGAAGCAAGTCTTGAAATTCCCCACTCAAAGGATCCCCTGAGTGCTGTCGTTCAATTAAAAGTCTTTTGATCCTGTCGAAAGAGTGCTTTGATTTAGAGAAAAGTGATAGGCTGTCTACGAATTTTTTTCTTTCTTTTTTTTTTCCTAAATCACAAGCTTACATTGCGGTCGCTTCGCTTTTTCCCTCAAGAGAGTACCAGTGAATGCTGACAGAGTTCTGGTAAACAGAGAAAAGGAGAAAAGAGGAAAGAAGGTAGGGAGAAACAGTGACAAAGGGAGACAATTTTTTCCCTTTCTCTCTCTCTCTCTTTTCAACGATAGGCAATTTATTTCAGATATTTCGGATAAAATTTCAAGCCACGTGCATTTGACAAAGACAACGATAATTTCCTTACGTATTCGGAGCTCTCCTCGATTTTCGGGTTTAATATGATATTCCGTGTACTCGCGGTCTGATTCACTTATGTTTTTTTGTGTTTTTCTTTTTTTAGAAAAATTATGGAATATCGATAAAATTTTTTTAGGGCGATTCACATTCAATACTGTCCTCTTGCTGTGATGGAATCCCAACGTTTGCGCATGCGCAGATCTCTTCGGAAAGACAAACCATTTTTTCTACACAGAATTCAAATTTTATCCGTCGGCAAATCTCGACGGACATATACGTGGGTTTTCGATATCAATTTTCAAAGGGTTAGACGCCCGCTGTTGGCTTAAAAGGGATTCGGACACGGGTAAGTAGACAATGTACAAGTAAATGGTGACGCGGAATATGAATTTACCCCTTGGCAATTCCATATCAATTGCATGGAATTCGAGTCAGCCGCACAAAGTGTACATCCGGCCTTTACTTGTCCGTACGAATATTGGATTTTGTCCAGATTTCGATTCTGTTATCTTTATTCCCATTCTTCCCTGTCCCGCAACTGCATTTTCAATAAAAAAGCAAAACTTTTCAACCGGGATCGTTATACTTTCGTCCTATCGGGGGAAAAATTTATATTCCATTTCATAGAAAAAAGTTTCACCATTACGTGAGTCGCATATGGCGGTGGCTGATTTCAAGTTATTCTTTTTTTCTTCTTCGTTCCAATTTCAACATCGGGTTTGACGAAAAGTGTGAGACGATTTTTCATTTTAAAACCAATCTTACCTCTTGTCTCTTTCTTCCTGATAAATTGTCTGTTATCAAGATTGCCATTAGATTATATGTATATACATATAAGAATTTGATTTTGCCCTTTCCGTATCCTGGCTATAAGGTATAGACAGTAAGATATAGCGATTCCACCAGATCTCTGGTTACCCTGGACTCGGTTTACGATATAATGGCACAATAAAATCAGAGACTTGGCAAAGGGGTTTGCCGATAAAGTTAATATTAGAGGTTCCCATAATTATGGTTTATTTTTAGTTGAGCTTCAATCCTAAGGTACTATAACAGTGCACTATACATATATCGTTCATATATCAAATCCGTGATTATGACGTATGACATTAAAATTTTGTCAAAAATTAAAAAGAAACACGTTTGTGGCTCACGCATGCTGAAGGTTCTGATAAATAAAACATGACGCATCATAAATTTAGATTAAACGTAAATAAACGTATTCCAAAAGTGGGACGGATCGTTGGACAATATTTTTTGTTTTTTCGATTACCCCTTGCTCTTAATAAAGAGTGAACAGTCACGTACTGTGATATGAGTATATACAATAAACGATAACGAAGGAATTGGTCATAATTTTTTTTTTGCTCACAGAACAAACAGAAACAACAAAATCTAGAAATATAAAAAAAAAAAAAATTATTTTGTGTACATTCAAATTTACTAAATACGTGCGTAGTCGATAGCACGAACTCATATGCGCGAAGACTAATAAAAAAATGATGTACATGTCGAAATAAAAATCAAACAATCATAATATTGCCTATCGATCGATAACAGGAGTATTGACAATTGACACTTGAATCTATCGAATGACATTGACAGTGCAAAATCAATCGGCCATCATGTCCAGTGTACTCGGAGCCATCGACACGTGGCTGAAAGTGTTAATGGATTGAAAAAATAGTGGAAAAATTGAAAGTCAAAGAATTACCCAAAAATGTCAACCCCAAAGAAGACGCTGTGATCCATATGACGTAACATGCGACTCAGCTGCAGCGGTCGAAGTAAACGGCGAAAGAGAAGAATACAGTCTCGGTCATAATCCAATGAGAAATGTCATCCGGTTCGAGGAAGAGGATCCCGAGCCGCCAATGAATTTCATAGAGTTCACTAAAGTGCGAGAAAAGTGAGAAAAACGAGAAGTCATGAATCTTTTATTGCCAATGACACTTACCTGGATGTCAACGTTGACGTGGTTCCTGAAGGAGGTAATCGCTGCCACTGACAATGACACCGATTACATAATCGACGATAACCTTGATTACGAAAACGAAACTAATTGTACAAATGCGTACTGTATCTCGGACGAGGAGTACTTCGAGCGTATGGAAAATTATATATTTCCCGATCCGTACACCTGGGTACTCATCGCCATGCACAGCGTGGTCTTCGTCGTCGGGCTCGTCGGCAACGCCCTGGTCTGTCTGGCCGTATACAGAAACCATTCCATGAGGACGGTTACGAATTACTTCATCGTGAATCTCGCCGTGGCTGACCTCCTGGTGATTCTTATATGCCTGCCGCCGACGGTGGTATGGGACGTCACGTCGACCTGGTTCCTTGGGTTGCAGCTCTGCAAGGCGGTCCCGTATTTGCAGGTGAGCTCATACAGTCCAAAGATTCCCATCACGTACGTCAGATGATACCTCTCCAGCACGTTGCATAGTTTCAGACTGCGGGGGGTTGTTTTTATTTTTTGGCTTACGTGTCAGAAAGTATAATACGGTCAACCCCCTGGTGGAATTTTCTTTAACCTATTTATACAATATAGGTAAACCGTGCGAATGTGTTTTTTTTTTGTATACTTTTTCTAGGAGTTGCTTTGTGTATGATTGTATCTAGGTGTGTATATATATATATATACACTCTGCTACCCGATTTATTCACCCTCGGTTACCGTATAGCCAAGACTAGAAATATATATTTTCAGCACGGTCAAGTTGCTTCCTTTTCTTACTCTTTTATTTATTTTTCTCTTTTCGGAGAAGAAAAATTAAGGAAATACAACACGGAATTAATGGGGGCAGATATAACTTTTCTTCATTACTGTACTAATCGAGGAAAAATTTCCGATGCAAATAATACTTATACATTCCAGGTAGAAAATTCATGCTTCGCGTGACCGTAGTTTAGATTTCAACGGTCAGATATCTTGCATACGTCTCCGTTGGTAATTTGCGTAATTGTACCACTTCACGAGATAGCTATTACTGTCTGTTCTCTGAACCTTAAAAAAGAATAAAGAGAGAGAGAGAGAGAGACAGAGTGAGAACGGGAAATGCTCGGGGGTATTTTTTGACTCGTAAAACCTGGTAAAGTCCTTCTCTTAAACATCCTCGTCCCCATGGGCACCATTTCCATTTTCCTAGGACATTTCGTTAACGAGCGATAAGGGCTCTCATGTTTATTCGTCAGGGATTGGTAGTAGGTACTGACGGAAGGAATTTTTTTTTTCATAGTGCCAATTTTTTCTTAACATTTTCCTATTGCTGGTCAGTGTCAAGGAGAGGGGCGATACGATCAAGGGGGGGCGGTCATGGAACTCGTTCTCCTGGTACGTGTTGAATTACGGTCGCATCTGTCCCAGCATATCTGATAGGACTGTTTGATAAGAGAAAAGGGCATATCAATTAAGAAATTGAGAAAATTGCGAAACCCTCACGGACACGTTATCGCGCTGGAGGAATAGAGACCGATATGGGTATTTCTCCTCTCCTTGCTAAATTTGGTAAATGAGTGGCGCATGGGTACAAAGGGAAATTGGATGAACGTAAAAGTCAAATAGCGAAATTGATAAACTTACTTTTGTTATCCGGGTCGGCATTAACTTGTCATATTATTTGACTACCATCCGCTTTGACGTTGTTTTCACGAGAAAAACATTGTTTGTACAGATTCTGTGGACTTGTTTACATGTTTGCCATTAACTGACCGAGGTTCTTGAGCCGCCAGGATATGGATCCGCATGGTATGAAAAAGTATTTTCAATCCCTCCTTCGCGTTGGTATCTATGCATAGGATTAAGTCTTTGAGCCAACATCAGTACCTTACAGGGGAATCGTGGGATTTGTTTTAAAATCAAATTTACATTAACGTACCGCGAGCGAACTTGTTTTCAGTTATAAAATTGGCACTAGCAATTGCGTGGATGATAAATCTGAGGTCGAGAAGTTTAATAAACATTGTCTCGTGTATCTTATGCACGTAAATGCAAGCAAAATGCTATAGAGAAAGACTTTATTTTTCTATGGATCTCTGTCTAGGGATTCAATGAAGTGTATTATCGTTGAGGATTTACATGACAAAGGATTATTTGTGAAAGTGTTTACAAGAATACAGAGTGGTAATGCATCTAGTATAACAAGGCCAACTTGATCCTAAGTTAAATTAACTTGAAACACTGTTCGATCAGATTGCTCGGGGCAGACAGTTTCCTTCGCCATTTTGTCAGGGCAGCTTACGTAGTGCGTCGCAGAATCTAATTCCGATTATATATATTATATATGTATATATGTACGTGTTGAAGTGAAAATTGAAAGCAACATTTTTTAAATAATATTTCGTCCACACAGCTACAATCCAAATTGGATTAACGCATTTGCGAGTTGCGTGTAGTGCTACGTGCTCTCGTAAAGCACTAGCAATGAACCCGATATACCAATTTCTCCTGGCTAGGATTCCCAGTGGCATGGTTAATAGGTAAATTTGAAAGAGCGTTGCTTTCGGTGGAGATGGCAGTTAAGAAAATTATTTTCACGGGGTGAAATTTCATTCCGACGTAATGCGGGTTGTGGAATTCCCAAAGTGAAAGCCTATAAATGCGAGTGGAAGGGGCGCGGGGGTGGGGGGCGTTACCGAAGTAAAATTTGCAAATTGTTTTATTATTCTTGTATCCAGCAGGAGCATTTGAGATATCCGAGGAAAATCATTTATTCGCCAGGAGAGATTCTTCTGTAAATAATCCGAGAGGAACGGAGAAAGAAAATGGAACTAATGGTAAAAATATTAGCTGAAGCCTGAATGGATTTTGGAATGTAAAAAAAGAAAAGTTTTAAATTATCCAGGCGATCAGAATTTTTCTTTTTCGCTTTAGTACAGAATTATCCCTTACTCGTAACAGTCGATCTAATAATATATAGGGGTTAACCCTTAGATACCTTCTGTGTTATCTCACTTTCGACCATCGCTGTCAAGATTTTTCACCCTCTTTCTCTTTCGAAACCCCTTTTAATTGCAGGTCCTGGCAACGAGCGCTAGAGCCCATCCGAAGTGCCTACCCGCACGACTTAAGTGCTACTTTTTATCAGTAGTCCTTGAACAGGATCCTCCATTTTGTTCCTTTATATGCAATTGGGGTTACTCGTGATCGTATCTGTTCTCTTCAACCTGCGGGATAAGAGGATGATGAAGGAATCGTGTAAAATCCTCGTAAAACTCGAGGTCCTAAGTATCTACGTAAAAGCCGCGATATTGACATAGCAAACAAAACTAAGATGGACGTACGAATGTAATTGAAATCTTTGAAACCTCTTGAAATTCCTCTGACGCTGCGACGTTCCATAAAATTTAATTCTCCGATAAATTCCTTAGAGTCGTTATTAGTCCAATTCGTCATAGTCTGCGCTCTGGTGGCCTGAAAGGAGATTAGGAATCGAGACGACGAAAAAGAAGCGTCTGCTAACGCGCGTCGAAACTTGCTTAGTAAACTTTCCGCGAGAGCACCGTAGATGGCAGCACGGTGAAAAGTACTTTTTGAGAGATCGTCCCATTATCGTAACCATTGTAGTCTCTGGCTAGCATCATCTGGTCGCCATGTTTTTTTTTCCACTTTCTCTTTCCGCCAACCTTTTTCCCTGTTATAAATTGACATCGTTGTTGGCAATGGACATCTTTCAAAAGGCTTTACACTCACGCCCTGTGACCCCATATTAGTCGTGACACTTTATCGACCGAATAAATCGAAATCCATTCGTTTACCTAACGACGGACTCTATTTGCCAGTGGTACGAGTTTCAACTGTTGTTGATGATGTTAGAAAGAAAATTCGTAAGACGTACTTTTGTCGGGCATCACAGAACTAATTGTTTTACTGTAAGAGAGAAATGGAAAGTTCTTTTTCGTCAATTATATTCAAAGACTCGACTCTCAGTCAATCGACTTTTTGCTTAAAAGGGCTTGTAGGTCCGTTTTCTTCAACGCGGTTCAATGCAGAAATTACGTTTAGCTTCAACATGTACGTGTCTGATTGGCCAACAGCACAACTAAACCGAGTTTGACCAAGGAACGACGCTGGTGAAGTCAGGGATAAGTGTCTCAAATCGAACGTTACTAGCAGCTTGTGAAAGAGCCTCTACATTCGTAGTGTATTCTACTTTCAATTTAATATATTATATGGGGGAGAAGCTTATCGACGGTCTCATGGATCCTGCGGCGCCAACTAGGTTCTTTATATATTTATAAGCACGTTTACGCATGCTTTAGAGTGACAGCCAAACTTGAAGTTTTCGTTATAGTAGATCATCTAAATTGCAAATTCTAGTGGAGGTACGAGGTTCAATAGAGGGCTGTCTGTTTCTGTCGAAATATACCGTAGAGACAGACGTGTCGGTACATCGACAGGTCGCGATTATCAGCCGAAATGGTAGCGTAAAAAATGAGCCTGAAAAGTTGTATGCATTAGATAATGACGGTAGTGTACTAACGATAATGAAAATTGAACTCTTATCTTCAAAGAAGGTAAACAGATTAATCAGGTACACAGTACACACTCAACACGCGTTACGAATTAAATATAGAAGCAGATGCTTGGGACATCCGTCACGACGTTGATCCTCCTGAAAATTTATTTAAACTTGGTGATATATTCATTCGAAAATTTGAATAAGTTTATACCAGAGTAATAGCTGACAGAAGATCACTTCTTAGGACGTTAATGAGTCTTGTTGTATGTATGCACATTTTAGCTCTTTATGCCGCGGGCTAACCTTCGTACTCTACTTACCTCTTCCGAGCGCCGCTAGATGGCAAACGGTACGTATCGTTCTCTATAACGAAAGCTATTTACGCAACGTGCATAGGAACTCGAGTGAGACCCGTCTGACTAAAAAGGGTGCTCGCTACTTTAATAGCGCGTTAGTTCGTTTATTGACGAATTAGCGGGGTATGGCTATCAAGACATACCCAGTACGTAATTTTTGTAAATGCGAGGCTGTTGGCTGCCAGTTCGCACCGACGCCTCCATTAGTTATTGCAAAGAAATAAACAGTTTTTGAAAAATGGGTCATTTTCAAGGGTAGAGTTATACTGCAGAAGTACTGATAATATATGGGATAATGTACATACTTAACCAATATGTTTGTATGCTTTTCATATGTATATCGTATTTTTTCAAAATACGATATACATATTACAATTTGAGGTGTTTCAATTCCCCGCGGTTATTATCCTTATAAAATTAATGAGTAAAATTGCAATAATAACATGTAAAATACACACATATCGTTAAATGTTCTTTTCCCTTTCCTTTAATTTTTTCTTCCCTAATTTTTTTTCCCTAATACTTTTCAAGAGATTTTTATTTATTTTCCTTCTTTAATCATATAAAGTTCCTTCTAATTTTTTTCTCCGATGGGAGGAGGGGGCGGGGTTTGATTTGACAATCCGTGGTTTACTTTAGAAAGTTTGTTTTTCTACCAGGCCTCCCGGAAAGTTTTACCCTCCTTCGTAACAGAATAGAAGCTCACCGACCCTGGCTTATTCCGAAAGGAATTCAAAGTTTTTATCACACAACGAAATCAGCTGATAGAATTCAATTAAACAGACAGTCCAACGATGTTCAATCTAATATTCAAAGTGAAAAGCAGGCGCTGCACGGCAGGGGGGGAAAGAGAGGAAGCTAAGCCAACGAGAGCGGGTAGTAGCGGTCAGCAGTATGAGAGACAAAATTGGTCTCCTTGTCGTTTCGTAACGGCCAAGTAATAAAAGCTTCGACTGCATATTCAATGCCGTAACGGATGTAGGAAACGTTGGCAGTTAGTTACAAAGCAATTTAAAGAGTGTCGGCTATTTTGTCATCTATACCTAGCAAAAAGAAAGAAGATGGGCGGGCATCGCATAAAGACGTCCAATGGATAATTTAATTTACATACACTTATCGATTCCTTGCCAGTAACTGAAGTTCAATTTGTTGCGCCTGAACGCGCAGAGCCATTCGTGTCGCGTCGGCACATTTTTTGGTAGATCAAACAAAAGAAAAAAAAAAAAAAAAAAAAAAAAAAGAAAAAAAAGTAAAACACAACCTCAAAATACTTGCTGTCTTTAAAAATAACAAAGACATCGTTTATACCACTTTCGTGCGAGTTAACGAAGCGTGCAAATATTTTCTTATGCATTTTCTTTCTCTGGAAACACGTGAGAGAACGCTCATGCAAATTGACATTTTCGATAAACTTTTATCTCAACAACAGCGCCAACCCTCGGGCGTACTATCTGGCACGTGTTCGTCAGTGCGCTACGATTCTCAGACTACGTGCCTCGCGCTTGTAAATTCCAACAGTTATGAGACGCGCACGGTCTGTATTTCATATTCATGTCAGTATCTGGCATCCACGAAGACACAACGCGCGCACGACTATTCGTTTTCGCTTTCGTTCCCGAGCAATCTTACACAAAAAGTTTCCCTTCCTTGCACGTACGACATCCACCGTGACGCAATTACCGAACCCTTCATTTTTCACGTCCTCCCCACGCAACGGGGAACGCGCTAAAACTATAGACAGCACGAGTCAACGAACTAAGAGAAAGTTTGATTAGACTCTCAGACGACCTTTACAAGGCAAAGTCAACGAGACGTTTTTAGTTCAGGGCAGCGAAACGTCGGAGGCCTGTGAAAGAGCTGATAAGAAAAAAATTAAGTATCTTCCAAACGATAAATATTTCCATTTCAAGATTCCCATTGTCAGCCATTTACCAATCCAATTCGATGAACGCATTAGTTTGGCATGGAAAGATACCAAGCTTATCGTTACTCGACCACGCAGCTCTTTCGCTTTTACGCCACATAAACTCGTTATTCTTTCTCTGTGTCTCCCAGGAAATCATGTTGTTGCTGTTTCAATGGAATTCGGGTATATAATGCTCCTACGAGTTTCGAGCTTCAAAGAGCTCGTTTTCGCCTGCGGATACGCCAAACGGACCAGTTTCGTCCTTCTACCGGCAATATTGTCCCGGGTGTAGGTAATCGAGGAGCACGCACCTAACCATCCAGGCAGACTACAGTATGTGCTACCTTTCTCATATGCTCCTGGTGCATCAGGTATATAGGTTCGACAGCATGTGCCACGTGCACGTACGCCATGTCCCTGACGTTCTATAACGTACAATTACTTCTAGTTACTTACCGTAGCTTTTAGCATTTCTTTAGTCGTACGCTCTTCACGCATACCCGATACATATACCATTTACTTGGGTGACTTCGGCACTGGGATTATTTCTGGCGTTCATAGAGTCGAGTTACTGCGTCATGTGACCACCCGGTAAATAGGCGGTACATTGAGAAAGAAATTATTATTTTCTTTCATATGAAATATTTATTATTTCACAGAATTGTAACAAAAACATCAAACGTTTCGAGTGAAGGAAATTGTTATGAAATTATTATAATTTATATAAGTGTTATGCTGCTTTTCGATAAATATTATTCGATGTAATGTACGTGAAATACATTTTCTTTTTAATACATTGCACGCAGGTTTTACGTGCAAATGTATGTCAGTTGAAATGCATATTGTTGTTCCGAGTAATTAACGTAATTTTTTTCAATCAATTATGCCTTCGAATTAATTAATATTTTGCCAAGTCGATTTCGTGTAATTCTTTGCATATACTCTTAATATATCATTTCTGAACTACCGTGTTAGTCTGGTAAAGAGATCTTCAGCATTTCATCTCCAAATAAACAGTTCGTCTTCCCGATGAGATGCTCTGTCGTTTTAATTTGTTTTTAAACTTTTACGAATGATTTATACGATTTTGTGTTTCGGTCCGATTAAAACTCAATTACATATATCCATTTTGGAATTATATATTTTTGAGGACATAACCAAAGAAAATTTTTTTTCAATTGAACTAATTTTTTTTGTGCCAAGAACATGTTTTTTTCAGTTTTTACGCACGTGCATACATATCGGATTGGTATTCTGATTCTGGATGACAGACTTATTTTTGGATAACGATCGTAATAGTTATTGATATTAAATTGTATCGTCAGGAATTATTGTGACTCTTCGGCAGAGCCGAAATTTTGCGTAAGTTTGCAGGATTTTAATTTCACTCGGCATTCGCGTACGTAAAACTTTTTCTTTTAGGTTATAAATGACTTCCTCTTGGTGGTTAAATATTTTTACACGTATCGTATGATATTTATTGATATAGTCTGTGTTCATATATTTGTTTTAATAACGCAATTTAGCCTGCTTACACAAGAAAATCCCTAAAGGTATCACCTTAAGTGTTTATAGACGCTTTGAATAAATTCTCGCGTGAGAAACCCGATATATGAAACGCCGTATAATAACTGTACGTTTCCAACGTGCTACAGGTTGCCACCCTAAAATCACTGAAATCCTTTGAACACCTCGCGGAAACTGTGTAACCCCTGCCAGCAAATTCGTTTACACTGCGGCCCTAATTTGTACTGGTAAATGAGAAAGGATTGAAGGGATCCGGACGATTATACCGTGATGAGGTTATTTGCAGCCTGCGAAGGATTTAGATAGGAAGCTATCAGAGTTTTTAAGTCGACTTAAGCATTATGAATTTCGTGGGAGCGGGAGGTTAGAAATTCAAGGAACCAGAAGCTCAAGTAATACAATGCCTTGCTGACGCGCAAAACGACGGAACGTAGCGCGAGAATTTCCCTGCTGGAAAATTCTTGTCGGGTGACGCATTTGCGATGGAGCATGCATATTTCGACCGGAAGTGCATAAAACCCGAGGTCGGGCTGCATCACCACGAGAATAATGTATTTTCGCGAGCATGCTCGAACATTACCATTACGCAGGATGGAAGGAGTGCGAAGAATTCGCAGTGAGGGAAAGACGAAAAAGAAGAAGCGAGATTCCTTAACGAGATATTAAATTGCAGTGGTAAAATTTTTTTTTATTTTTTTTTTCCATGCCAAAACTAGTCGATGATTACAGAAAATAAAATTACGAGAACGGGGACGAAATTTTGTGAATATTTCAAATTTTATTTCTATCTGCAAGTGGATTTCATTGAAAACGTCTTTTTTTTTTTAAATGCATCAGCCGTCACCGATGACTTTCGAATTTCTGCCCAAGTCCGAATTCTCAGCCTCGATCCAACCTTTGAAAATGTACGTTCCTTTAGAAGCCCACGCATCCCCGAAAAGTCAACCACGGTCTGACCTCTTCAAACTCGCCGTAGAGCTATCGTTGTACCCAGCCTATTTTTCGCTGGTAAAGTTTCCGATCTAACCAAATTTCAATAGATTTACGTCCAAAAAGATTCAATGTTCCGTAAAGTATGCTGCTGATACAGCTTAACCCGAATATAGCGACTACTGAACTCGCATAGTGGAGCGGGCAGGATTAGCGTGGGTCGAAGTCAGCCTAATCCCAGCTTAGAACTGGAAGAAACGAAGTGGCACTTCGGGCCTGAGCGTATAGTAGGCTCAGCTAGCGGAGGTATGTATATTTGAAGCGAGCGTCCCTCGCCGACGGGCTAAGTTAAAATTCCGAAAATCTAGGCTAAAATGGTAGACCAAATATTTCGACTCTGGCATATACACATTTATCAGATCTGACAGCTCTGACGCGTCTGCGGTCCTATCCGTACACCGGCAATACTATAGTACATTATTGGTAGAGATTATCGAAATTCTAATAACCCGGTAACAGAGAAAAGTTCGATCGTCATTAATCATTCGAATCAGGGTGCATGTTTAAGTTCACCAAATGGATCCCTGATAAATACGTTATCCCTATCAAAAGCTCGATTCGTACTACGCCCAGCGTCCTTTCCTCTTTCAGGATCGAGATGAACACTAAGTATCCACTTAACCCTCGTCTTGGGCGCGCGGAAAGTTTTGTAAGTTAACCGGAACAATGGCTGTTCCATAACGGAAGGATATGACTGATACGTATTTATTGAATCCGACATGTGGATGGAGCTTAATTACAGCTCATTGATCATCTTAATTAACGGATAGTGGACACGAGTGTGTAAACAAGCAGGATCAATAGAATTTGGCCAGTCTTCTGCGAGAGAGTATTCATTACCTAGCCAGGAACAAATATTGGTTTTTCGTGGCATAATGGTACGTGGGTTAAATTAATGTTAATAGGGGATCTTTTCAATATGGCGACCAGAGCTTTAGACCAGACGCAAGTAATAAGTTCCTGAAATTGTCAGACGAATGATGGAGCGACGACTTCGTACGCTCCTAATTTCAACCTACGTTCGTTTTACTGGTGACCGACGGCTATGGACGGATATAATTGACTATTATTGATTAAGCAATTAAAAATGCTAGCAGAGATCAAAAACCGAAGCTGCCGTCGTTACAGTCGTAGGTATAATTTTCATATTATTTTTACAATAACGTTTCACTACTTGTCACCCTTTGCTGTTTATCTCCTGGCACGTCGGGAGGCGACAGGGTTGTCTTTATTGAGCATTTAAAATTCATTACGACCCACACAATTGTACAGACATCAATAACCATTTGAAGGCCCGGTTACGAGCGAATGATAAAATTCGTGAGAGTGATGGAAAATTAAAAAAAAAATTTTTCGTGAAAAATGAAAATTCCGACTGGTTGACACCGTTAAAATTTTGTTGAGTCTCGCTTCAAGATTTTTTTTTTCCGCGGCCCTGACTATGTCACATACCGTCCAAAAATAATGACTTTCCCATATAGTATCTGCTTACACTGTAGTGGCATTAATTTATAATAGTATTTTAGAGAACCACTTTTCTTCCCCGTACCAACGACTATGACGTTAACTTGGATACAGTTTACAAGCCATGTGAATTATTATAAACCACTTTCTTAAGCACATTCGCGTATCCTACACGACTTGATACCGTGCCAAAGAAAAGCAGACAGTTTAGCCATTGTGAAAATTCGTAAGTCCATTCTGGAAGTCTCTAGAGGCTGGTGCACCGCGTACGTATTGCTCCTATGCCTCCCAGCTGAATCGTGACGTAAGAAATAGTCACGTGTATACGCGGTATGAATTAGTAACGCGTTTAACCCGTGTCGTCGTGCGGTTGAAATTAGACGCGATTGTAGGTGGCGTGGTTGCTGTTTACGTGGGTAAAGTAGAGCGAGACTCGAGCGGCTACGTTTCGTGCCGTTGGAATAGCCAAGAGGCTGAAAAGTAATAAACGCTTAACAATACAACAGTGCGTTTCCCAAGCTACGAGATATAAGGGGAGGGCACGATAAGACGCTTGAAAAGAAATTTAAGAGCGATTACACTCGAGGGAAATAACGATGAATGCCAAGTAGATTGTGTACCTGTATGATCTTCGTGTTAATAAAGGAAAATGCGAGTCTACGTTATTGTTAACAACAAAAGGCAATATGATTTTTCAGCGAAGTTACTCCCGTTTCGAATTAATTTATCAGACTCGCGAAACAGCCTGATATTTTAGACCGTATGACTCTATCTACTTTACCGATCGGCCAGCATGAATGTTTCATGACTATGTGCATGTCGGTACGTCGCGAGAGCGACGAGAAATAAATTTGCCCAAAACTTATGACGTACAGTTCTGGATATATGAGAATTGAATTCCGTAATATCTTTCTGTAGGTATGTAAACATGCATGTATACATATATACAGTGTAAGTATACCGATCGCTTTTGAGCATTCATTATTCTACGAATTCCGTTTTCCTGAAAATATCTATTGCGCTATATCCATTTACCAAAATTTGCCTTCGATTTCGGAAAATTACTGGAAGGATACTTGGGACAAGTGTTTTTCGCTGGGAGCTTCGTCGTATTTTCTTGGATTGTTTTCTATGAGTTGTATGACAACCTGGTATATGGGATGGGTATTAAATTTCTGACAGATATACCGACTGGCTATGATTTACATTTTCGCGAAAACCGATGCCGATTTGAAATTTAAATTTCCCGGGCTACATCTCTCACTCGAATCCACTAAGTATACGTGTCGTTGTACGTTATTTGTTGAAACTCCAAATTGTGATTAGGTATACGTGTATCTATAGTTAGACCATGAGTTCAGTTTTGACAGTTTGTAAACAATGCAATCCATAGCAAATGGCACGTGGCATTCTGACAAATAATGTAAAATAAAAAGTATTAAATATATTTCCGTGGAAAATCATACGTGTGTACTTTGTAAAGGAAATTGTATGTAAAGCCACGTGCAGTTTGCTGCGAATTGTTTTGTTTGTCAACTGTCAAAAAAAATAACACACTAAAATCGTGGACAAGACTGTATGTATACGAGATACAGGTTGATTCAGCTGAAACGACCTGACTTATAAATTTGGACGAGCGAATTATTTTCTAAAGATTCTTTTAGTACTGTCAAGTAGTTTTTACAGTCGAGACGATTCTGCGGATGTTCAGCCACTTTACGTGATTAATCTGGAAAATAGTCTCTTAGACGTAATTCATCTTCGTATTCAGATCGATCAATTACGAATGGACGAGACCATATTTCTTTTATGGTATTAAAATGTCAGATTTGTCAAATGTGTGGATGGTAAGTATCAATAGATCGACGAGTTATATGAAAACGAGACGTCTGTCGCTGAGGTGTTTTCGCGCACTTGCGATTTAATCAGCATGTACTGATTATGCCCAAGCCGGATCGTGATGCGAGTTAGATTATTTGAAACGAGTACAGTTCCGCCGCTACCCAACGCGATAAGGCTCCCGACCTTATAATCCCACGCTATTTAAACGACGCAATGGAAACTGCTAAAAGCATTAAGGCGAAGCCATATTTGTTTCTTCACTCGTAGATAACAACGTGGCGAAAATAATAGGTAAAGGGACAACAAGAAATAAGGGTCTGCAGATAAGAACGAAATTGGATACGACTGAAGGAACGAAAGTTTCAATTATGCTCACAAAAGACTATATTCTTTTTTCCCTAGACGCCAATAGCGCGCGTTGTTGTTGTTGGAAAATTTGTTAATTGAGGTAAACATGACCAAGGCCCTGACGAAACATTTTCCAGCCGCAAAGACAAACGCACGCTATTAATATCACCAAGGGGAAAATAATGAAATCAAGTAGAAAATTACACGAAGCTTGGCTAAAATTTCACGTCGTTTCGCCAAAAGACACTTCAGTTAATAATCCAATTTTTAACGGAACGAGGACCCAGGCTAAAACAACTTCCGTTACTTTCAATATTTTCGGCGAAACACAGATCGTCGGTTATATTTCTTTGTTCGGTAAGAAAGGAAAGATTAAGATACAGACACATAACCTTCGACTTGCCGCAGTGCCATGAAGTTGACTAAAACAAAATCTACGTTAGTAGAAATCAGTGGCACCTCGGTTTATCGTTTCTCGAAGTGGAAAAAAGGGCGGGAATTTTATGGACATTCGAACGGAAATCGATAACGATTTCTCGGTGCATTAACGACAATTGTGTTTTCTTATATTTGAGGCTCACCTATGACTATATATATATACATACAATTTATAGTTTTATATATAATGTGTGTGTGTATATATATGTATATGCACATTTTACAGTATATCCCACACCTCAAAAATCAATCGCTAGTCTTCACGCTCGATCAAGAATACAATTTTTGGCATCGATTGTCAATCAGCCTGCGAGTAGAAGAAGCCTTTTTCAATTTTCTCTAGTATATCCCCCATTTCCGTTCGTTTGAGTCCGATACTGGATGGTCCTACGTTCTCGCTTCGTCGAACGAAAATCGCATGAGATATTCGTCGTAGGATCTATTCAAGGGAGTGGCGTCTTCTTTCGGCGAAAGGATATATATATAAAATTCCCATAGGATACAGCCCCGGCTTGGTCGGCAATCCTTATATACGTAGAATCCCAATATGGCCTCCTTTTGTACCAAACCGAAGACAAAGCCACGTGTATATCTGAACTATCTTTTGTTCGAAGACAGATACCGTCATCTGTAATATTACATATATTTTCCATACAGAGGGAGGAATAACCCTGTACAATACTACCTATGTTATTCTGCATACCTTTTTTCATTAATCTTTTTCCTTTCCACTGAATATATAAAGTGCGTCACAAAGAAGCTCATTACGGGATATAAACAGTGCTTAAGGCTATCGTGAGCGGGATCGTCTTTCCTTTCTCATATCGATACGAAATCTGATTACCGTTTGATATCGCGTAGCAACTGTATCGAAATAGTTTTTTTTTTGCAACGCTGTACGGAAAGTATACAGTTTGTGCACCAAAAAACAAGCACGAAATGGTCCATTCTTGATGAGTTCAGACTGTGCGGAAATCATAGCATTCCCGCACGTATACAGTCATGCTATGATTCCCGTACACTCTGAACTCATCAAGTGTCGATCATTTCGTGCTTCTTTTTGGTGCATATACTGCGAACTTTCCGAACATTCTTGCAAACAATAGTATATGACACGCGTGTGCGGGTTGGTGATTCCTGACGAGTGAGACGTTTTTCGCCCGAGCGAAGCGACGGTGACGTCTCACTTTTCAGGAATCATCAACTTTCCGCACTTGTATCATAATGTACTATTATTGCTTGTTTACTTGTTAATATAAATTTACGGTAGGATTAAAATCTTTTTGAATGGACTGTACGTATGTTTATATACATTCACGATTATTCAGTACCATTGCAGCAATGATTCTGTTCATTTCAATTCTATTAATTCCCATGGTATATATACATGCATATACACTATATACTATACCAATGGGGAGAAACGATGAATCAGTAAAAAAAATCGACTCATCTTGAAAATTTCTTCTCTTCCTCTAACCTAGCTTCACATGCGTCTCGCTCTTTTTCCATTCTAATATCCAAGCCTCTGGTTGACATATTCAGTGTTGTCAGCGTATAGGTGCTGTATGTCAAAATCGTGTATCTGTATAGGAATTCGGCGAGAGAACAGCTGCGTACTGTAATTTTCATTGTTGACAGACAGGCGTATCGCTATGTAAAATTTATTTTCCATGGTATTTCTATTTTGCTTTGAGACACGATGAAATTGCACCTCCGTGTTCCGCCTCGTGATAACGCTATGGATTTTATGAAACTTTCTATTGTGTTGTATTATATACGTCTATATGTATGTATATATATACTACTAGTAATGCGTTTCCAGGATGTCTGTCTCTTGAGACACGCTTTCTGTACGCTGGCCGATATTACTTTTTATATGCTATTCATATTTTTTTCGTAAAACGGTTAGACAAGCAATATCCGCCGATACAAAAGGCACTTGTCAACTGTTGGTTATGAGAATTCGAAAAGGTCTTA
Source organism: Cephus cinctus (assembly GCF_000341935.2). Classification (NCBI taxonomy): domain Eukaryota; kingdom Metazoa; phylum Arthropoda; class Insecta; order Hymenoptera; family Cephidae; genus Cephus; species Cephus cinctus. The sequence goes on along the minus strand of NW_014333276.1, from coordinate 108,885 downwards.
CAAGTGACAATTGAAATTGCACGCGACTGGAAATCTTACTTTGGGCACGTCGATGAGGCTGAAACCGCCGCAGTGGAAAATCGGAGGAAAATCTATTGCAAAGTTAGGAGCTATTTAAGAGGTAAAAACAACAACAGAACAAGAAAAAAAAACTAAAACCAAACAAAACATAGAGTTTAAGGGGTGAATTTAGGTGCTTCAAAAATATGCAACAGCCAGATTTCGAACTGAACCCTTAATCCAAAAATAAATCCGGATTTTCAAATTTGGCTGTTGCATTTTTTTGAAGCGCTTAATCAGCCCTTAAATCATGTTTTACTTGTTTTAGATTTTCATTGTTTATGTTCCACATTTCTTGTCGAGCTACCACCGCCACGAGTTTCGACTGCAAAAGGGTGGAGCTCTAAAATTATAATTAGGGCATTTAATTGGCTCTTAAATAGCTCTTAATTTGGCAATAGATTTTACTTTGAGTTCCCACTCTGGCGGTTCCAGCTTCATTGACGTACTTTGGGCAGAATTTGTTTTCTACCGTAGAGTCCCCCTCGGTTAGGACTCTACAATATACTTAATGAGCGTCCCTGTTAATAGGTCTAAGGAATTCCGTGTATCTGGAATATGGGATTATATTGCAAGTGGGTGTGGTTTTTAGCTAACCCCCTTGAGGCCGTTGAAACTTAACACCAATTTATATCACTAGCAAGCATTAGAAGTCAACCCGATTCAAGGCAAATATTTTAAAAGGATTTAACGTTTCCAAGGAACGGTTGGTTGTAGTATAGCGAACCCCTAGGACCTCAGTGGCATAAGTTACGCAGATAAGCACGAAGTAAGACAAAGCATATAAAATATACGGAAAAACGTGAGTAATGAAAATTTTCGTAATTTCGTGAAAATTTACCACTGTTTTGAGAAACTAAGAAATCTTCATTTTCACGAAGTTAGTCTTTCATCGTTAAATATTCACTTGTTCCGATAGCAGCTAAGTAATCTGCTTTCTGGGTACTGAGCATCTCAATAAATAATAAGGATCCCCTTTAACGTGCCTCAGAGATGGAATAAGTTTACGTGGGCGTATAACGATAGATGGTTAAATAAAAGTGTATCTATTATTCTTACAGGGCATTGTTCCGCAATAAGATATTCTTGTGATTTATCAAGCCACGCTCAACAGGTGGCTAAGAGGGTAGAGAATTGAGTAATACAAATTTTATTAAGCACCTAAAATGTCATTTTTCTTTGGAAACACGAAAAATCGTATTCGCATAGATAAGGTATTATCAAGGCTTGTAATTACGGTAAATTATCCTTATTTAGAATTCTTTCGAGGATGGTATATTTGATGGCGCAATGACTTCCGCCTCAATTTACGTAATATGCTTAGGTTAGGTTAGCTGTTAGTACGTAGATAATTTTTATATGCGAAAACGGTATTATAGGCTAATCTGGGTAGGGGAGCAGAGCTAGGGGTTGATAGGGGTTCGTTATGTTGCACGTGGAGGACTACTATTTCTCCGCTGTTTACTTCCTGCTCGGTTTAATCGACAGGGTTTGGAGTTATATGGGAATGGGGTGGTCGGGGTATGTAATTGTTTGATGTCCTAAAACTCACGAACCGCCCCTTTGCTAACGATGATTCAATGATTTGATGGCCACTAAATTCGCGAGGGTTGATACGGGCTGTAATGAAACTTAGTGAACAGTTGGTCGGCAATAAGCGACGGAGACGACAGAGACATAGGTGGCGGGATAATTGAAAGTTAAGGGTAGTTCATTGCCAGGTTTATCTTTAATAAGGATAAAGTAACATGGTAATCGAGTAATTTTGAATTTTCGTATGGATTATCAAAAAAAATTTTTTTTTTTTTTTTTTTTTTTTTTTTCATTTCAACCGCTTGTCATTGCTCGAGGCAAACACCGAAGGTTAATCTCGTAGCTGTGCGTTAAGCTTTACGTGACGCATGGCTTAGCCGTGTAAAAAGGTGTAAGCGAACGCGAAAAAGCAGAATCGGAATTATATTTTTAGATTATGTCCGACTGGTGACGAATGGTGTTTCCGTCGACAGGAATAAATCCTGCGTGTTATTTTTCATCCCCCATTATACATTCGATACGTTTTTTGTTTAGTCTTGAGTGTAAATAGGATTTCGTTAACCCAGAGAATCGGCAATTTTTCATGAGAAATGTGATTTTTTTTTTTTTCATTCGAAATTCATGCGTATTAATAACCTATATGCTTAGGAAATTCGCAAGTTTTTTTTTTTATTTGCACTATAGCGGCACTGCCGGTTTTCTAAGGGTTAACGAAACAAGAAAATCCAAAAAAATATTTTAGTGTTTTTTTTTTTTAAATTCTCTTTCCACTTTATCCATAATTTAAAGATCTTACAGTAACAGCTTACAGTTAACAGTTACAGTGTGAATTACAATAATTTACCGAAATTATGCAGCTATAGCACAATCTCCGTTGTATACTTTGCTTGGGAGAACTACAAGGAAAATCGGCCGTTTTAATCACGTTCAATTCGTTATGCGGGAAAACAATGCTATAAAATTCGGGGAAGTTCAAGAGGAGACACGAAGAAAATCATAGCGACCGAAATCGACCATCTACTGCATATCTCGTTTAGAACTGATTCAGGATTTAGTTTGAGAAAAAAAAAAATTTTAAACAGACTGCCAAAGAGAATTCACAGTGTCGTGTACTTCAGCAAGCAGTTAACGAACTTCCAACCGTCTGCTTTGACGACGACACTTAATTACCCGGAATGTCAAAGTTCTTTATCCAGAAACGTTAAAAGGATCCTCGAGGTAATTGAGGCAAGTAAAAAAATAAACGTGACTCCTCGAGGAATGTTCTCGGAGCCGCTGCAACCTTTACATTAAGTGTTGGCAGGGCGCTGAAATCTTGTATGCAGGATGCGTTTTCGCGTTTCGTGAAAAATAAAACGTTAGATTTGACTTCCTTAGTACTTCCGGGAGCGAGAGAGAGAGAAAGTAAAACGTGCGGAGAAAAGAAAAGTTATAAGAGCGTATTCGAGACAGTAAACGGTCGGGTATGTAAATTTAAATAAAAATGACTACTTGGCGACATGCAAATGAGAACCAGGCCGTTAACTCGCCCTGCCAGCCGTGCGTGACGTCATTGACCAAAAAAAGAGAGCAAGGACGCCCTTAAGTAACACCATGCTAAAACCCTTTCATATTCCACGACCCACTTGGTCTGATGGCTTAAATGAGCTCTGAACTTTTCATTCTGAAAGGATTTATGGCGTTTTTTTTTTTGCTTTTATTTGTTCCAGACTGTTTCAGTGAGCGTGAGTATCCTGACGCTTACTTTCATCTCCATTGATCGATGGTACGCCATATGCTTTCCATTGAGGTTCAAGTCGACAACGGGTCGTGCCAAGACTGCCATTATCATCATCTGGCTACTGGCACTTCTCTTTGGTAACGTTCACTCTCTTTACATAATTTTTCTACCAACGTCATTTCGACGTAACACGAGACTAACGTCAAGCGCCCACGAATTTCGCTTCGAATTTCATATTTAAAACGGGATCGTATTACGCTTTTCAGATATCCCGGAATTGTTAGTCCTTCAAACCGTACCAGCCGCTCATCTACGCGTGGAGACCGTGTTCTTTACGCAGTGCGCGCCATCTTGGAGTCAAAGGAGCGAAGCTACCTTCACGATCATTAAACTGATTTTGCTCTATACGGGACCGTTGATCTTCATGAGTGTCGCTTATTGGCAGATCGTTCAGGTCTTGTGGAGGAGCGACATTCCTGGACATAATTGTAAGTAGTTTTTGGAGTTACTTATATAAATGACAAATGTGCTTTTAGGAAAATATAATTTAATACTGATTATACGTATGTCACTCGGAGTGGCGGGAAATTCAAAAGTGTCCCCGGCTACACGTGGACTTACGTTTCTGTTTATAAACCAAGTGGCCATTCAGCGTCGTGAGAAGATTTAATCGTAACTCGGCATTTTAAAGTGTCACGAATAGCCAGGATTGTTAAGATTGGACAATGAGAATTGAGGTCAGAAAATCCATATTTGAATAATTCATGAGAGCAGTCCTTGTGCAATTTTGTATCGATAGGTTGGGTTCACATGGAAATAATCTAGCTGTAATTCAAGATGCTGAACATTGACCTTACGGATGAGATAAGCTACACTCGAGGTACAAAAGTATGTTGCCGGGTCATAAAAAGCTTGACGAATGAGAATTACGAGTTGACTCTATACCTATTACCCCTATTCCGACTAGAGTATTTGCACGATCTCTAGGATGTTAGGGCAAGCATGAAGGCACGCGATGTGCCAAGTTTCGCATTATGGAGACAACCTTGGCTTCGGCTTATCAGCGCGGAACTACTGACCAGCTTTATTCATTTACTGCATAATAGATGCTATCGGGTTACGTCCACGGAATTTAAGCGTTAACGATAAAGCCGGCAGAGCTCCGTTAATTATGGAGTAAATATAATTGAAGCAAGTCACCGTAGCGTATAGATACGAGTTTCCTTTCACGAGTTTAAATATAAGCCCGTAGAAAGTCCCCCTTTTCAAAAGTTTATACTCACGATGGTTTAACGTCCGTCGGATTAAGGGATTACAGATAGTTTTCAGGTATCAAAGCTCGCGAGCTTAGTTCTCAAGACAAAAACTTGTACAGTGATATCCTAACCTATTTAGCGTAAAAAAATAGTGCATGGAAGTGAAGTAAACATTTGAATCGGCATTTTCTTGCTCTTTGTAAACCGTCGATAAAGTAGATCGCATTAGCTCTCGGCAGTTTACAAAGATAATTTATCCGTAGTACACACAAGGGACCCTTTCTACGCGGGAGTCGAACCGGAAATCTTGACTCTTTTATTTAGTTACAAAACTTCATTTAAATATCCACGATGTACGTCCAACATGGCTGCCGTTAATTTTACTAGTCCTACAGAGTGATTCGAGTGTACTACGTCTCACTAATATTAATTCCTCAATTGTTATCAGTGTCGGCGAGGATTTATCAAGTAAACGGAATTCCGTCCAGCGGTGGTGGCAACCCTGAAGGTCAATTACGCTCGCGTAAAAAGGCCGCCAAAATGTTGGTAGCCGTGGTCGTCATGTTTGCCGTCTGCTACATTCCTGTTCACGTAATCTCGGTTCTCAGGTAAGAACTAAAAATAATTTTTCCGTCGACCCTATAATCCTATTACGATCCCTCCTAGTCCCTAGGATGGCTGAGATTCTTGGAATAGGCAAGGGGCCCACGTTCGTCGTTCATAACCCAAACACCGAGCGTCGCCCCAGACGAATTCCTAAAACTTCTATATTAGAACACAGTTGTTATCCACGAGTGGTTGGCAAATATGAAACAAGATTTAATTAATAACAAGCTCATACCCTCCTAATACTGGCTCTCTGGAAGCCTTGCGAAATTTGCCCGTTAACCTAGAGAAACGCCATGACAATGTCTTCTTCCTCAGGCACACAATAGGACTACCGTCTAATACCTTGACCATTACGGCCAGTCTTCTCGCTCATTGGCTCTGCTATGCCAACAGCGCTGTCAACCCTCTGATCTACAACTTTATGAGCGGTAAATATGAATTTATTGCACACACGCGTATACATTCGATATATATATAATTCGACATTGATTTAGTAATAATTTAATACTTCAGCACACTTTTCGCTCTCGCCGCCAAGTACGGTTTGTTATTTCTCAGTGGCCGGCGCTATCGATTATGTAAATACCAAGCATACGTGTATATACTCTTTTTTTTTTCACGCACGCTGCAGCCTATATGTGCTACATATTTACCTACCTACACGTTTATCTATTTTAATTTATGTAATTACGATAAGAACTGTCCCACAGCCGTCGCTGTGGAAGACCACTAATGTATTGTTGATCGTCCTCGACCGCTTCAATTTTTTCTCGCGAAACTCTTCGCCAACAATAGAAAAGCTTTAATCGTACGGAAGTAATCGACGTCGCTAATGAGAATGCAGCATTATTTCACAACGGGATCTCCCTCGACCAAATGGATTGTTCGACAGGAGATAACCTTCTTTTATTTTTATTTTTTCTCTTTAGAGTCGAGTAGGCATGGCTTTCTTTTCTTCTTTGCTATATCACTCTTCTTTATTCTATTCTCTTTCTTCTCTTCTTATAGAACGACTCGGGCGATTCGTTGTTGATATTGGTCTCATTTATTTTTGGTATCGATAAGGGCGCATCAGAAAAGCCAAGGAACTCCATTTGGATTTCAGGCCGATGGGGGATCAAGAGTTCGAGCGTTATTTTTAGCGAGGCTGAAACTATAAAAAATGGATGAGTCGTTCTCGGCGCGACGCTCTTTTTTTGGCATATCATACATTTTAATACACATGTATATATGTGTCATATAGCATTTTACTTAAACGTAGGATAGAATTCCCATGGGAAATTCCAGACACTTTTTAGTCTGACACTTTCAGGCTCTCGCTCGCCCTCGTAAATATATTGCAGAAAATACATATGTTTTCTGTACATGTATACCTGTTAACCCAACGTACCTCGTGCATCAGTGGGCAGTACGTGTCGTTAACTCCCACGTGCTTTTTCAATTCTTTGTCAGACTACCCGCCATCCGAAATAACAGAGAGTGGGACTCCGTAATGTAATGATATCAAGACTTCACAAGAATCATCCCCTTGCGTTCAATTATCCACTATGAATATATATATATATGTTTACATATGTATTCATAGTCTATATGCAGTATATATGTATATGTAGCTTTTATTCATGAAAAAAGTTAACACGATTTCTCCATCCTCGTCGTTCATGTGACTTCTTTTTTTTCCACGCACAATCCACCCGTGATACCGAAACCCATGGGATTACCAATCCCCATGCATTTTGCCCTTACGTCAAATTTTATATTTCAAAGTAATACGTGTCACGTAATTTTTTTCTTTCTTTTTTTCGTGTCAGCTTTATCTCCATTTTATCTGGCTGTTCTGACTGTTCGTGATGAAAGAGATGGATTTGAAAAAAAAAAATATTGTAAAAAATGTGAGAAAACTCACAGTAAAAGGGTATAGCGGACAAACAATTCTGTAAAGTGTCCTAGACTGTTTATCAAAGGCATTTGCGTTATACAGACGTTTGTAGAATATATTTAAAAGGTCGACCTACGTAGACGCGAAGGAAAAGCACGCGACGTTTCCATACCGGCCGATAAAGGTTCAACGTCGATACTTTTCATTCTCAGCATTATGGAACGTATTGACATTCTTAGCGTTACGGGAGTGACTGGTAATTCTATTATCTCTATATCGACGTTTTACGTGTGCACGGGGTGTTTCTTGATTGAACTTCTGAGCCGGCTGGACCGAGAGAATTATTTCTGTCCGAATGTATATATGTATATATACGTATATACGGACACGTAGGTTTCGAAAAGTATATATGTAGGAAACCATGTGAGAATTTTTTTCTCTGGTATAGGATACGGTCCTCCCTAATTCTCGATAATTAAATACCAATTGTTGGTCCGAATCGATTTTTACTTTTATTGGACGACCAAGGACATAATGTTCTCCAATGGATGCCAACCGGTTTCCTGATCAACGATGGATGTGTGTGATTCGATTTGCAGGTAAGTTCCGGCAGGAGTTCAGACGCGCTTTTCTGGAATGTGTACCAGCCAATGACGTCATCCCCGGAAGAAGAGGTACAAGACCCAGCAGCTATCGTCCAACTACAAACGGATACCGTTTGGCTCAAAGTCGACGGGACCTATGACCGACAGTAAGGCGGGTGACCTGGGCAAAAGGATCAGCGAGTATCCCCACGTGTGAGATCAGCGAGACCAATCTTGGAGGCACCGTAGATCATTCAGAGAGGATTCAATTTTCGTACAGGACTTACTTTTAGAAGGGTGAAATAGAGAGACAGAGAGAGAGAGAGAGAGAGAGAGAGAGAGAGAGAGAGAGAGAGAGAGAGAGAGAGACCCATTCATTCTATTGTTAGAGTCTAAAATGACGTTTTATGTAATTTAAGGAGATTGAAGGAAGAAGAATGTAATTTAAAAAAAGAATGCTAATCTTCGTATTTTTATTTTACCAAAGAAAGAATTTTGTGCGAGGATTAACCAAAAAGATAATCTATATTATTTAATATTTTTTTGGATTATGAGGAAGAGTCATGAATGTTCCTGTTATCCAATATTTTGTATTACCTGTAAAATAGCTGTGACTCGAAATGTAATTCTCTGTGTTCTAGATTAGGGTTTCTATTAGGGAAACTGCTTGTATGCTAACGCGATACGTCTATAATAATTTTAATGACATACTTTAAAGGGCGTAACTGACGAAAAACATGTTGCGAGTTAAAAATAATATTGTCCATCCACGATAAAACAACAATTAAGATAATTACTTGTAATGTTTAAGCGTAAGAAATTGTGCTATTGTAAGCATACAGTGTTTTCCATTAAAAGTCCAGTATTTTCTACAGACTAAATAAATGGGGAAATATTACGCTAAGAAATTAAGGCACTCGTGTCACTCTCTTGTGCTTATTACAGTTGCCAATGGTATTTGGGTTAACGACATTTGAGCATTAATGAAAACTCACGAGACCACCATTGGCAACCTAAAGCATTATCACGTGGAATGACAGCCATGAAGGGTGCGTTTAATTGAAAATTTTGTTAATTTATCGCAACTCAGGCAAAACAGCCAATTGATGTTATCGTTGTAATTTAAAAAAAAATGTGAAACCGATTAAAATTAATCAGAGGAATAAATCAATTTCAAAGTGGAATTTTCAAGTATCTTTATTACTTTCTGCATTATGGCGGCAGACGTATTATTAAATGCATTATGTGACATACAGAGCTCATGTTTGTTTTATCGTCCCGTTTTAAATTCAAAATGATTTTTTCCCTTAATATCATATGCTTGATGAAACAGCCAGTATTGCTCGGACATCAGTCAGTGGCCGTGATTAGTGGGAATTATATAATTATGTCTAGAGTAAGCGTTGAAAGTATTTTCATTAAGGTAATCTCCTCTCAGTACGTAATAACGAAATTTCAATGAATTTAATCTAATCATGAAAAGTTTAATATACTCACTCGATAATGTTAAAAGACTCAGCATTATTGAGTAGATGTTTCAAAATATTAGAATTGATATTATCCTATACCCAAATATAGTATATGTGTACATATAAATTATATTCACATTAAAATAATCAGGAATTATGATCTTGATAGAAAGAAAGCCATGAAATTTCATGGAACATCAAGAATTTCATAAAGGATTGTATCGCACAGCACGTTTCACAATTCTGCTCTGAATGTCGCACACTCACTGTCAGATGTTTTTACTACCAACGCAAAGCACACTCTGTCGGATGAATAAGTAATTTTTTTCCTTCCTAATGGCTGAATAAGTAATTTAAATGAAAATTGATGATCGATCATAGGTCAAATAACACGATCAATCGTACCGACAACTCTTGGATATTCCGTTTGCTGTTTCAGGTAAATTCCGCAAGGAGTTCAGACGAACGTTTTGCTGTCCGCGCAGTAGCAGTCCCCGTAACCGTGGGACATACAAATTGGCGGGAATTTCAAATCCACACGGGCTGCGTTCCCAAACCATCAATACCAGATCGATTCAAACTACAACAAACACGAACAATAATGTTCAGCACAGCACGGAGATTATACCGCTTAGTGCTATACAGCAACCGAATGAAAAACGTGACTAGAATATGAATATAAGGTAGACCAAAAGTTATTGGAACGACACAAAGGTTTTCATATGGCTTTTAACGTATTACCAAATATACGACTCGTTCCGATACCTGCAGTATTCTCGTTGGACACCGTTAGTCTCTTACGATAGGTTTTATTTATTTAGTCAATTGACAACGACTATTGCCATCAGGAGTATTACCTTAAGCTGTAAGAGAATGGGGACGACGCTAGTCAAAAGTAAAATGACTAAAACTACTGTAAGGTTTATAAAATTCGTGAGTAAGCTTGATTTATTTATTTCCATTACGTCATAAGTTCGAGTATGTATATTACACTCACGATTAAGGTGCCATATTTTAATTATCATTTTTCTCAACAAAAAGCTTTGCTTTCTTTGCCAGTGCAAAAGTAAAGAAACATTATCCTCATTGACTGTACTGAAACCAACTATACTTTATATATTCCAGGCTAGTAAAATATTTATTACGGAATCTGTAATAATAAGAGCAAAGGTCAATAGAATTTGTATCATTATAGAAAAAAAAGATGTACAGTAAGAAATGAAGTCCCAGAGATTTTGTTGTTTCCATTATTATAATTTAATAGTGCCGACGACAATATGCTTTTTGTAACGTTTAATTAACAAGAACAAGAGAGGGTGTAGTTAAACTTTTAATCAAGTAAACGTAATATATGAATTATACACATGTTCAATCATATTGTAATCAGTTACAACAACAGCAGCAATAATAATAGTAATACAATATCGTTGAGTGTCAAATATTTTTCATGAGAGCCGTGTGGTAGCACAACTTGCAGCGAATCTAAATGGGTTCCTGGTTTTATTTTCTATTTAACTTATTCCAGGTACAACGATCTTCCCCTCGTCGCTTTACACTCGGTTCTTGATCGAACAACAGCTACAAAATATAAAATCGCTATATGTTACAGAATGCGTGTTATGTCCTACTTAGTCCATTATTTCAATTAGAATTACTTTTCCTCACGTGGTACCGTTATTATCGTCATTGGATACCGACTAAAAAAACGATCCACCTCGAATTTTAATATTTCATACCGCTCGATTGCGCGCCACTTTTATTACATTTTTTTTAACCAAACGAACCGCATCATTGAAATAACATATTTTTTTAACGATCGCTTCTTGCATGGAACTTATAAGTGTAAGTCTAATGAATCGCCCTTCGTTTAAATCAATTATATTTAGCATAATCGAGTAGTTTATAGAAGTCGCGCAAAATCGCACAAGTATCAATATGTGTGTATGTTTGTTGTGTTTAACACATATAAACATATATATATATATAAACACAGTAGAAGACGATAATGATTTTTGAGTCTTAATGAAATAAATCCCTCTACCATTGATCAATCCCTCTATCACCCCCTTAAAAACCAATTTTTAAAATTCCAAAAGTGTACATTTAAACATTTCACATAATTCATGTTCTCTTGTGTAATATTATAATGTACAAACACGGTTTTTCTTTTCCAATTACAAAAAGAAAAAAAGGTTCCACTGAAGATCAACAGGAGTGGGCGGTGAGTAAAAGATAGGGAAGAAAGTGTACGAAAGAAAAAAGTATTCAGTAAAGGGCAGGAAAAAAAGAAATAAAATAATTATAATCGTCGTTTGTTTAGTATCAATTCGCCGTACTGAATTAGACTTAATTGCTTAGTACTGTGACCTTGGCACAAAGTGCTGCCCACCCTCCCGGCCTTCTTCTTACGCGAACAATAAATAAGTTAACTGGTTAAACACGCGTTTCTACCTAAGCATTAGTCTGCATTCGTGTACATAGTACATCGGCTATCCAATCTAAAGTCACCCTCTCGACTCCCTTTCTCATATATAATTCGTATATTCTTTTGTTTGGTACGCACCCTTTTTCGAATTTTGGATAATCATTTATAACGTACGCCATCACGAGCCATGTAAAATTGCTACCTTATAACCCCCATTGTGATACGCGCTCCTATTATTTTCTCTTTAAATATTTACCGTATTAAAATAACGCAACCCCCCAAACTAGCAGCAGCATTCGAAACGTTATAATGGTACCTGTAAGGTTTTGCGTTGGAAAAACGATTTTTTTTTTCATGCCAGAACAATGTAAATATATTTTCAAAATAATATAAAACTCGCGACATAATACTTGGTTCAATGTCAAAAACTGAATATCAAAAAGTAAAAAAATTAAATGGTGATGTTGAGTCGCAGTTATAAAGTTATACGTGCATTTTTGTATCTCTGCCTGAATTACTTTTTTATTTTCAATAAGAATTTAAAACAAGATAAAGTTTCTGGCACCACGCACGCGATACGCGTACCTGTCCTAGAAGAACCACGAAAATTCATGGGCTATGAAGCTTTGCGATAAAAGTCAACGTTTCTGATTTTACTCGGCAAATGCAAAGCGCGATAAGAGTTATGATTAAGCTAAACATTCTCTATTATTATTATATTGTATCATAATTGTTTACTATCGAGTAGTAATCCGCCAGCGTTATTTTTCGTCGTGTTATTTTATTTATTTATTTTTTCACTGCATGCAAATATTTTCGTACGACTTCGATACCGCATTAGAGGAATCAATAAAGCGAAGTATAAGATAATTATACTATTATCGTGCAAAATCGTCCAGTTCCCGAAAGTTTCCATTTTAATTAAAATTCACGTTTAATTAATGAACAAAAACAATTAGCATGGTGCATCAAGACCAGTTTCCTCTTATTCCGCTTCTCGCAGAATCCATATTTCGTTGTTTACCATGTCGTGATCATCTGATTCGTATAAGATTACACACTGTAAATTTGCAGTACCGTTTTAATTATAAACGAATTAGATAATTATGAGATGTATGTATTACACATTCACTGTTGTAGTAGATAACACCAGGCTGAACTTGATCTGTAGACTTTTAAGACGGGCTGATTGGAGATCAAAAATTGACTTGTACCGAGGACGACGATAATATTTCAAAAGTAACACATTTGACCGGGCGAGTCGGCATTTCTTTCGTGGCCTTTACAAACATTTTATTAAAAAAGTTACGTACAAACGATTAGGCAGCTGCTTCCTCGATCACGGAGCTCTCGAGTAGCTTGTTTTCAGTTATGCATAACTCAGCCTCGGGTTTAGCCATCTCTGACTCCACTGACTTGGTTGAAATAGTCTCATTATTATCAGTGACGTCACTGGGCGGATCATCATTCGTAGTGGATATTGTAGGTAATCTAACCTTCTTATTTTCGTCTTGAACCGCATCGTCGTCGTTGCATGGTACATCAATCTTTTCAACTTCATCAGGGATCGCGCATGCACTTTCTTCGTTCACCGCATCGGACGTCACTAATTCTGGCGTTTCAATCTTCTCGTATTGCTGATTAAACTCCAATTGATCTCCCTGTGCGTTATCGAATTGCCCGGGTACAACCGCCTGATCACCTTCCAAAATTTCGACCTTACCTTCAGCCTCAGTGTGTTGAACATTACCCGGTTCTAGATTACTGTGATATTGTTGCTGCTGTTGAATGATACGACCTCGTCCTCTGTTGATTTGGTGTTGTTGATTATCGGGGGGTGGTAGAATAGGTATTGCCGCCTTGGGCCGTCTAATTGGTGCTGCCTGCTGTTGTTGTTGCTGTTGCTGAGCAGGACTGTAGTAGGTACAACCTTGGGGTTGGAACAGTTCCTGAGGTGGTGGTGGTCCTGGTGGCTGAAATAGGTCATTCCGTTATTGTAAAGTTGTTCGCGACTAAATAACCGTTGAACATGCTGTTGTTGTATTTACTTGGACCGTTGGGTTATAGCCTTGATATCCTTGGTAATTAGGTTGGAATGTCGGACCGTTAGGACCCGATACATAATTGATTATGCTAGGTGGCGCTGACTGAGGTGGCATGAACTGAGGCGATGGCACCAGGAAAGCTGGGGGTGCATAGTTTGCTGCTTGACCTCCTGGAGGCAATGGAATTACAGGTTGGGCAGCCATCGGTGCAGCCGGTGCTGGTACAGGTGGAGTTTGTTCAAATGGACCTTGAGGATAACCTGTAATAATGCGGACGAATGTGTCTCCAGAAATAACATATCTCCTCGTCATCACGTAGATTCCAGTAAAAAGCAGGTTCAATATAGTAGCATTACACACAAGATAAACATATGATTATGAACAGCATAGCGAGATAAAGACAACAACAAAATATATACGCACATTAACATTGATTCACTAATCACTCAATCTTACCTGATGATTCTAGGACAGCTCTCGTATTTCCGCCTACGTACATGTGCATAGAAAGGTTTTATATATTATTTTTCGCCAGCCAATTAACGTCATTGTTTTACAAATACTATTATTATCAGGATCCTTATCATAAGTGAGTATTATATTACCTTGCGGAGGGTAGTATCCATGTTGACCATGCTGAGGTTGATATCCAGGTTGTCCAGGTCCTTCTGGTATAGCAGGTCTCTGACGCAAGCTGGAATACCGTTTTGGCCTGTTCCCGGAAGCATCTTGTTGCTGCTGATGAGATTGCTGCTGTTGTTGGTGCGATTGCTGTTGCATACGTGGAGGAACTGTACTGGGCCTCTGCTGTCCGGAAGAATTTGAATAATAATTTTCTGCAAAGAAAAAAATTAGTATTAAGCAATTATTTAATTACACTCATTAGTGATATTTAACCGGATGTTAAAAAACGTACTGTTTTGCCTTCCGCCCTGGTGGAAACCAGCTCCATCATTGACGTTCATATGTTTCATATTATTGACGAGCTGCTGATCATCATCATGCTGACCACCAGTATTATTCCTTCTATTCTCTGCAGAGATAGGACCAGCACCACGTCCTTTCGGCTTCGTTTCCATTGTTCTATTAGTGACTGCATTGTTGTTAGCGTTAGCCTTAAAGCCTCGACCGCGAACTCTGCTCGCGACTAGACTTACTGACTCCTGGACGTGTCGTTTATTGACGTCACGAGGCGATGCCTTAGAATGCAAAGATTTATCGGCGTCGCCACCACCGGAATTTCGGTTAGGACTTTGATTCTGAGTCGAGTTTTTTGGCTCTTTTTTCCAGGCAGGATTTGTTGGCTCGTTTGGAGCTCGATTCTCGTTCCTGGAGTTTAGAGTTCAGGGTTCAACAGAGTTCGATAATGTCTTTGTGGAAGTGTAATAACTTATCTATCGACTGGGAATACTCACGTATGCTGGAGATTAGCCGTTCCACTTGGCTTCGTTTTGTGATTATCGGATTGAGATTGCAACGGCGGGAAATCCTGAACTTTGCTCTGAGATTTGTTCTTATTGCTATACCAGGCGGAGGTTATCACTGGCTCCTCCGTTCCTACTGGAGAATTCTGAGAAGAATCCTTTAATAAGGATAAAGATCAGTGATACTGTTTAATGTAAAGGTATGATTGTATGATTTGCACTTACTTTACTATTATTGGCACCCAGTGCAGGGAATTCTTCACCACCTCTCGACTTTCTGCCTCCTCCTTTAGCAGGAGTGACGGTACCTGCTGTCTTCCCATAAGCATCTTCATCTTCCCAATTACGTGTATACTTGTTTGGCCCTCGTCTAGTCACATAATAAAATCACAATTTTTCCAGTTACTCAACGAAACTCTAAGACAAATGCTTTCTTAAACTTTCTATACTTTTTTAAATTTACTTACCCATATCTTCTTCTCCTACGTGCTCTAGGTGGACCTTCTTCATTTCGAATATCATATCCATACACTGCTATAAGTTCTTCATGGCTCTTTGGTGCCTGTTCCTCATCATTATATCTATCGTGATTCCATCTATCCTCTTTGTCCTTCCACACTTTCTTCTCTTTTGTTTCTCGTTCACTAGGTGGTTCAACAGCTGTGTCCGTCACCTCATCTGCTGTTCTATCATCATGTTCATAGAAGGTACCGCGTTTTGGTATATACTGCGGATTACGTCTATCCTCATCATCATCCAGTTTACGCTGAGGCTTATCTTCCTCCTGACCATCTCCGCTTTCACGTAGGGCACCATCCTGTGATTCTGTATCTGTATCACTGCCAGCTGTGTCATATTCGGAATCGTGTTGAGCCTCAGTTTGTTCACTGCTCTGTATAATTAGTAAAAAAATAGAAATAACAAGGGTTCCTGATTAAAAACCAGTTTTATATTTCTAACGCAAACACCGATATCACAAAACATCATATGAAACTATTGAACCTGAAAAATCAATTACAATCTAAAAAAATAAACGAGGTTTACAAAATATATAGATTAACTCAACTCGTAGATGATTTACTAAATAAAATATAGTTATCAATACTAAGTGAAACGCAGCACTCAGATCATGCACCAAGTTTTTTTATTATTATACAAATAACAAGGTCAATGCCTCGCGTCCTACCTAGTACACATTTTACAATGATTTGCCGATAAAATTGGAAGTTAATGTAATATCAATTAACGTGAACAATTGACTGCAGTCTTGCAATAAATGCTCTAAATTCTAAAAAAAACTCAATATATTCTTTTTATCAGTAAAATAATTATTAGCAAGGACACAACTGTTGGCATGTTTTTTGTTTTTCTGCAGGTCAAAAAGTCATTTGTATCCAGCAGTCAAAGCTCCAAAACAAGTACAAAAGTCAAAATCAATTGTAGTAAAATCTAACATATTTTCCTCTTCAAAACAGAGGTAAGAAGCTTGAAAATTAATTCTAGGACATCAACGATTCGGTGTCGAATTACAAAGCAAATACGAGTACCGTAGTACAATTAACAAATGTTCGACATCGGACACTCAGAGACCAGTCGAACGTTTTTACATCTATTTCTATTATCAGATTCTCCCTAATAACATCTATTACGTTGATCGACGTTAAGGCGCCGAGACGCTGAGCCTCTGGTATTCACAGAAAATTAAAGTAACCGGCTAGACGAAGGATTCGTAAAGTTCCAAGTCTATAACCTTCTCCTACAACGTGCTGCATATGAATATTCAAGGTGTCTCAAATACCGGTGAAGTCTTATAAATCATCTGCACGATCTCTTATCGCTTTGCGCTCCAATTGCGCGAGGAATCTCTGAACTTTCGACCTCGTTTCGTGGTTAAAATCTACCTTCACCGTTGAAGAACGACGAGAAAGAGACACATTCAACACGGGACAAAACAACGCCCGTTAACTTTCCCGGGAACCCGATGCAAATTTGCTGTTCTTGTGGAAGATCCTCCTGGCATCCTTACCTGCGTCTCCTTCGTGGCATTTAACTCGTCATAGGAGTCCGAGAGATCGTCCGATGCACCGGAATGATGCGATTTTCGACGGCGACGCGTATCCGACATGTTATTTCGAGCGAAACACGCGCACGCAAAGTCCTCCTCTTCCTCAATCAGCGCCGCACTAGCCACTGGATCCTACAAACGGTACTACTCATGCCACTTGGCCACGAAGCACTAGCCACGTAAACGTATTCAGAAAAGCCACTTCATTGAGAATTGTATGCTCTGTCACTGTTTTACCGACTAAGTTTTGGGAAAATCGGCTATTATTTTTAGAAGTTATTTTTAAAAAACAAAAGCACCAAATCTCCGTCGAGATTTTTCCTAAGTGTGGTTCTCTACAAATTTTACGAAAACTACAATTTCTGAAAACTATTTATTTGCAGTACATTTTCATTTTTTATGAAAATTGACGAAATAAAAGTGTAGAACAATTTTTTTTAATAAATACGTACCTTCCTTTACTAGCAGCGAAGTATATTATATGATTACGCACAGGATAACTATATTGAAATCGGTCTTGAGTTAAGTAGTGATTCTGTTTTACCTTCGAAGGGTAACAATTTTTAACAATATACTACAGCTGTATAACGGGTTGCTTCAGTTACGGCGTTTTCAGTATGACGAATACTTATTTTCACATTGTTTAATATGTCCTTAATTAACGCTGATATATGTAAGTACAGTTAAAAATACTTATTGTATAATTCTCAAACAACACAATCTATAGATGTTTCTTTTGAATACCCAGTATTATTAATGTCGCCGTTTCAATTCTAATCCCAACACCCAAGTGATTAAATCCATCGTGACTACAGAATGCATAAGAATGACACTGTCTTCAAATAGAATCGTGTAACGACAATACGAAGCATTACGTGGACAGTCTATTGAATAAATCTCGACAGCCAAGAAATTTGCATTTCCTGAGGAGACCACGTAGATGTCGTATCTCAATGTAGAATATCCATCGACTCAACCGATTAGGCACTCATCGGCCATTACCAGAAGTTTCAAAACGCCCTGGTCCTCTCACGCGTTAAGAATGATCAAACGACCCAGGACGTAATTCAATTGGACTCGTTGACAGGCACGCGGCACACGTGAGATAAGTGATCGATCGCAAATCAATGATCGTCAACGTGCAACCAGAGAATAGTATAACCACCATAACAATCTACAAGATCACATAATATATTATTGACAAAACAAATAAATTCCATTTCGCCCACATAAACAAAAAATTAACCTAACATCCATTTCTCGACAAATTTAGTTTATATATTCTAAACCTTCCACTCCTACTATACACACCCATGTTGGTTTATTCGTTTTTGCGTGGTACACGATTAACTTTCACCATAGGCTACGGGGGTCTTTAAGAGGAACAATGAAATTGATTTCACGCTGGATCTTGAAGCTGTCTTCATTGTCGAGTCGGAACACCATGGAATGTTCCTATCGTAGTAGAACGTTTCAGTCGCTCGGTTATTATGATTGTTACGAAACATCATTAAGTAGAGATTAAGGGAGGACTTGAAGATTGATCAACGCTCTTAATACGATTAATTGATGGATTTCTTTCGGAACTGCTAATTAATCGTACACCCCGTGCCAATTATTTCGATCCTTAATAACAGAACACAAATACAGACAAATTTTTCATCCATTCAAAAAGTTCATTTGAATTTCTCTGCCTAGTACCAATTTCAATTTTAATGTCACGTACAAGTCAGATCGACACGAAGTCATGTCGATCCTGGAATTCAGTCGATCGGCGCTACGGCAAGAATATAAAAATACTCACCATAGAAATAATCGATTACGAAAATCGATTTGGGATACAGATCGTGATGGTGTTCCTACGAATAAATAATTAACTCACAATTTTCTATACAACTTCACATTTTATTACTATCTATTTAATAGCTAGTGCCTAAACAAGCTACTATATAATAATAATAATAATAATAATAATATTAATAATAATAATAATACAATGATGATTGTATTGATTGTCGTGAATGGCCGCGAACTGCATCGATGTTGATTCGTCAATATAATAATAACAATTGAACGTTCACTTATAGGCAATTCGCATAAATTCTCTCTCACATTTTCTCTCAATCTCTTTCTCTCCCACTCTTTCTCACCTACTGTCTCTCTCGTAAATGAATTGATTAATCAATGATTCTATGTATACATACACATATATATAAAAGCGTAAAAAACACGTTTACACATGGGCTCAATAAAACAGTCGATTGAACGACGACCGGCTTATCAACCATTTTATAAATGATACAAGGATCGTTACGTTATACTGGGATTGGTTTCTTCGTGTATTGTCTCTCGTGGGAATTAAAAGAAACAATAAAAGTGGATGCAACTACTTTCTATAGTGGTAGTAACAAATTCTATGATTACTCATACTCCATATAGTTTCCTAATTATGTGGTGATTAATTCATCGACCTACTCTCTATTAGCTACGAAATAATTGGCACTGTGAATTATTCGTATTGGTGGCAGCCACTTGTCTGGCTCGCGTAAGAAGAGTCGAGCGTGGAACGAATTCTCGGTCTATTATTATAAAGTTTTTTTAATTTCATTTTTGAATAATTTTTTATACACTGGGATAAAAAGAAAGTACACGTGACATTCCACTGTCGAAGTATTCGTACACGGCCGGGAGTTCGCACCTATTTGTCGTAATTAATCTAATCGCAAAGTGGTTAAGGGCTAGGGATTAAATATTAAATTAATGAAAGTTGGCGGTTAATGTTTGATTAAATACAATACGGGTCATAACGATACAGTGAAAAAAGAAAATAGAAAAAAAAATAAACAAGGTAGGATATATAGGTATAGGGTGGATTTATTAAGGACCTGTTTCAATCCTGCGTACAAGAGACTCTGGGTATTTATAATTTTATATGTTTTAAGATTGCCTTTCTGCTTAATTTTTCAGGATGATGAATTTGTCAGATTGAAGAATTACTCGCTGGATTCAAACAGGGCCTCAGACTAGGCTCTCGGGTCCGAGGACTTCGCAAACGTTTACTGTATTCAGGCTGAGTTTACTTCAATACATCTATTTTTGAATATTGATAATTAATTAATTATCAACTGATCACGGCCTCTCAGATCTACACACGCGATTTTGGCAGTTGGCCATGGACTAACCCGCTGACAGATCAATCGGACGCTGTCACGTTTCTGACCGCGAGGTTCGATGGCTGACTGTTGTTCCGCGCGTTTAATTATAAAGGGAGAAAAAATAGGAAAAAAATATATGTATATCGTAAGGCTTCGATTACAACGATATAATAGTCTCTGATAAAGGCACTTTAATAATGGCACCATCGTTTCTCGTCAATTGCTATTTCTCTTCCTTCTTCTCTTTAACTTCTGTGTCTGGGGCTGAGATTCGCATGGTAATTCGCAACGGCGTCGAATATATCCTTTTTCAACGGACATTTTCCCTGCCTGCTCATGTACTCGCCAAATTCACAGACAGGCGGTGCACACTCTTTATTCTGCACGCACCTGTTAATCAAACACGATTATGAGAAAACAGCAACCACGTGATATATATTTCCATAAACCGTAAAATCACGTAATACTCACAGTCTATCTCTAAGTGAAAAATAACTTTTTCCTCTCCTCGTGCTAATGCAGTTCTGATCATTTTTAAAGCAGTTGCACAGACACTCGCCCTCTGGAGTAATTCTCGGCGTGAATTCCGAGGGACACCGGCACCTATATAAAAAACAAAAAAGAAAGAAAAGCATGTTTTCTATAATGAAATCACGAAGAAGGAAAACAAAAATTACGAATAGTAAATCATTACGGTTTTCTTTGTGGCGGTCTTCGAATATTCTGTGGTGGCGCTGAGGTCGACTGTTTCCAAAATGACGTCTCGGACGATTTATCGTTCGTGCCTTCGTATTCGCTCTTCTCACGGCACTCGCATTCGGTATGATTGTAGAATGACAGCTTCTTCACGACGTTTTCTCTACCGATATTGGTCGTCTGCAAGAAAAGGAGTAAAGGATAACATTGGAGAGATCTTGTATGTGCACAATGAGAAATATTGAAGTATCGTACGCGAGTGAGTGTTAAACATCCCGCGCCAAGAATAGGTTATGTGTGCCAAAAAGTTCGACGCAGCCTAAGGACTGTCGGGGTGTATTTCGTCTAATATATAACACATAAGTATTGCATAAATATGATTACATGGTACATAATGTAGCAAAGGATATCGTAAGTGGGACATGCACTCGATCGTGGTAGACGAACGACAATGGGCTAGCGGAACGAAATGCAGGGATTGTGTTTCCAAGGGTTCGTCAATCAATCGCCTGCCACTTTATTTATGGGATTCCACAGCGAGGAGCGGTGGCATTTATTTGGCATTTTTCACCCACGAAATGACCCCTCGAAAAAAAAGGTACTGTACCCAAAAGGTTTATACGTAAAGGCGAGTCTCCTTCTGGTGGCGTTAGGTTAGAATGTACTGGCGAAACTCGTTCTACGTTCTACATTGCTTCAGGCTGGACGCGGAGAGACTGACTCGTAAATTTCACGAGAAACAACCACTAAGACTCGAAAGTATATTAGGCAGTGACAACTATTAAATTGACTTATCAGGGGTAAGAATGTTTCGATGATCCTTTCGTTGATGTAGTAGATATATATACATACACATATACAGTCATCATATGTAATTTAGCCACCATGGATAATTGTAATGTTATTCTCTAGAATCCTGCGTAAGAAGATAAACGTCTCGTGCTTTGTCAGTGGGTCAAACTTGTTCTCATACTAATTCCGCATCCGATTCCAAGTGCGTTGTACTGTCTCTGCTATAATCCGCTTTATATTCATCGGGCAGTCTGCCAGCCCACGCAGATTTTGGACACCTGTTCTTGTTTCGCAATAGTGACTCTATGTGGGAAGGTCATGGAGATATAAATATATTTATATATAAAGACACATAGATATATTACGTCCATATCTTCATATGCTCCATGTTAAACGCCACCGTATATGAAACATGGATAAATAATCGTTTATTAAAGGGAATTCATCGATGCTTCGTAAGTGTTTAAACGATTTTCGAAACTGTCATGTCGATTCAAACAATTCTATAGTGCCTACTGCCTCCTACGTTCCGAGCTCGGGTCACGTTTCGTGGCGGATCCTCATGACGTTACGTAGGCGACTTTCCTCTTAGTGATAAAACGTTGTCCATAGGCAGGGGCATTTATACAATGCAACCCCATAACAATGAGTAGTTTGTCAAACGTTGGCTAGATTGAAATTCCAGATTGGACGTGACAAAAAATCAGAGCGTTAGACGTGCCTAATAAATGGCTACGTGGTGTCACGATCTGCACGAGAGAAGAATTCGCGTACCTGGCAACGTTTTCAAGCGAGCGACGGCTCTTGATAATAATAATAATAGCAAGAATCATAGGGTGAAGAACGGTGGCGTCTTTGACTGCTGAATTACGAGACCGTTACGCTTCTCGACACGTGGTACATAATAACATTGTCATAATATTCCTTTGAACAAAGGCCATTACATAAAGCAGTACGTACAGGGGAGGATACGCGTGTATGAATTTGCGTCTGTACAGCAATGGAGCCCCATAATATAAAGTCAGCGTGAAGCTGTCGCTGGTGGCGGTTATACCATGCCGTTATGGCTTTCGACGTTCCATGGCGTGTGCAGTCGTAACCACTTCGTCCATGGACTGGCAAAGGATTCAACCATATCAGTTTCCACGGGGTTTCTCATTGCCAATGTAACATCAGTGGTTAAGGATATTCTAGTATAGAAGTAAGTATATAGTAGAGTAACGGACTAGTACAGGTCGGGTGGAACCCTATGGCTAATATAAGAATTTTATTTTCAGTGTCCTCAGGAAAGATGAATCATGGGAGGCTTTTGAAAACCATAACGAATTTCGAAATTTAATTTAAGAGGACGAGACTGGTTTATTCTAACCCTCATTGATATTGGACCTGTCTTGCTTCAGGCTCTGCTGTTCCTGAATGAGTCTGAACATGCTGGTTGCAGCGGACAGCAGATTTCGTTAGTTCAAATTGATTTTGATTAATGTAATTTAAATCAGAGTACGTAGGTTAGCGGATTGGATGCTGCGAGTAATAATTCGTTTAATATTCTTATTAACTTTTGTAGCCCTTGGGCAGCGTTTGCAAATGCGATTTCTCGCAGGTGAGAATAAGCAGCAGATAGTATTTACTGATCACAGAGAAGCCACTCGACATGGATTGGCAAACACGACTTTTTCCCGTCAAGTCCGTACGTTATAAATATCTTCTAGGTAAACGATTCCATCGAGCTGGGATAAAGGCGTCCCCACAACGCGACAATAAAGTATACGACGGTACAAAAATAATTATCATCTTCCGCTTGTACAGCTGTCAGTACTGCCATTATGAAAACCATCCATGGGGTCTTAAACCTTCTTGAACATTTCATAATATAGTGATTCATCCGTAAGCATCTTGTGGAACATCCTGTAGCGAAGCAAGAAGACACATCCATGAGAACGAGAGGCATAAGATATTTAGAATGGCCATAAGTCCCATGGCAGACGCAACAACCTTATCAAGGATTGCATTTCATGACGTCAGATTCACAACGGTGATTATTAAATAGCGAAATAAGTATCTAACACAAACGGAATGACATAAAGGCCAGCATTCAATTTATTTTCTCACCGTAGCTACACACTGGACAGTTGAAATGATATTCAGGTAGCATAATTAAACAAGACTCTACGTATAGGAGGGTTCATTCATTCATGGCTCACTGGGTCCCACGCATGGCCATGACGCAGAAGAATATTTTGGGCCTTATTACAATTACCACACGACAATACGCGCAATAGTGCATCTACCGCTAGACTCAAGATTGATTCAACTTACTATTGCATACGTGAAGAAACGACCCACGTTACAAGAAAGCGTGGCCACGACGACCACGAAGATCCAAGGAAGAGGAAGAGGAGGACGAGATAAAGATAAAAAGATAAAAAACTAAAGGAATATCTCGATGCAAGGGACTATTTGCCGTGGCTTCAGCGCAGCTTAGAGCTTCTCTTAGATCATTTTACGCGCGTGTAAGTACGCTATCCAGTGGTATGCGGATTTATTGACGTTGGTACATAGGTACGTAGGGAGCAGTGCCTATGGGTAGTGCAGAGCCTAGGAAGATGCTGGATAAAAGATACCGCAGGTATCCAGTGTTGACTATGCGGACTTGGAAAAGATACAAATTATTCCTGATGCTGATACCGTCCTGCGAATATATACGTCAGCCTTTACGTTCGAACTATCTTCCATTGATGGGAATACGATAGTGTCTTCACCGGCTGATCTCTACCTTTCTTGGTATATCTTCCTCATGGCGTATCTTGTACGTAGTAACCATTACACGGTTCGCTTTAGTCTACGGTAGATTCGTGCTATTAATTCCTTTTGACTTGGATGGATCTTCTCCTTCTCTACTATGGTTTAACAAGATTTATTAGAGTTATTGTGCCTTGATTTTAGCTATTACTTGATAACGCTCTTTAACTGCGTCTTGTAATTTACTCATTCACCACGCATCGTTAGCCGATCGGTATGTTTTATTGTGAACGGTTATCATAATCATTATAGCCGCCTTAAGCTTCTGTAATCGACGATTTATGTCGCAGTTATGCTTTCCGAAGCTTGCCTGAAGGTGCTAATGTTACGTAGGTATTAGATACGTGCTCTGGCTGACGTTCAGATACGCCCGTAGGCGTCGGGACGCTTAGCGTCGTTCAAAATGACTACGTCGTCAGTAACAATTACTACGTGAAATTTGATAAAGTTTAATTCATTTAATATCCCCCTAAGAATCTCTTATCGTGCTTGTCAACAAGTAGATTAAAGTATAGATAGTATACTGAGATAAAATGTGTGGCTACAGGTACGTTTAAAGAAATTGGTCCTGGTCACGATTACATGATTTACTTACCTCGAGGCATGGCTATCTTCATTATCTACTGGGTAATAGCTTTCGACTAATTGGTATCTCATCTCTACGTGGTAATTGCGTAAAACCCAGTAAATCAATTGCCGAGTACGTTGCTCTGTCACGATACTTTAACTTTTAAATCCCCGGACGAAGATCAAGCCCAGGCGATATACCTCAGGTACCGGTAAAGTATATTCAGCATATACGTACAGGACTGCTGCCCAGACATAAAGCATTACGATCGTGCATTTCGCAACGAGCGATCAGAAAGATCGCAGGGCGGCATGCAAATGACAATGGGACATTACCATTGGGATATCGTAAAGCTCACTATAGGGATCACTGAATCATGCGCCGGAGGGATTTAGCGGATCGTGCGGCGGGCTGCCACGGAGCTTAGAGATCTTGGAAGTCAGATGATCGTTTCCTTTTACCAGCAAGAAATCAAACGTGTAGACGGAAGATCGATCTACGACGATGATTTCGTAATGCCAGGCGTGCATAAGTGTCGGCGTAACATGGAAACACGATGTTCGCCCGATTAGAAACAAGACAGGGACGCAGGCCGTCGAACTTGCTGGTAGCGTATGATACCGACTTAGAAATACTGGAAACAAATTGAAATCGAGCGAAGTATCGGCGGGATATATGTATACATAGACATTTACAAGGCCCGATCCTCGAGAAAGGGAAATTCCTCCGAGTGCGTCTGGTATTCTTGCTTTACCCTCGCAACGTTCACGCCCATTTACCCAGATCCCCAGTCCCTGGGGCTACGATACAGTCGACAGGTTCCTGGTTAAGTAGGATAATTTCCATGCTGATAGCAATCCCGTAAATCAGCGGGACTTAATGCCCCGTGCGGCTCTTACGCTGTGGGCTCCAATGATCGGCTACTGATTGGTGGACCCAATGCATTGGAATTGCATATTGCTGATGCGATCGGAATTTCAGGTTTCACGCCTTTACTATTCGTACTTGGGTTTGGTATGTGCTCGGTTATTTTTGCAAGCTTTTCAATCGAGCTTTTGCTCACCGTCCTTCCTGGAACGTTGATTAATGGTATCTGCTGACCGTTGCGAGACTCTTGGGATAAGGATCGGCCACGTCATTGCGGTAGGCAATTGCCTTGCCGTATTAATTAATGTTGCCTAACCTGCTGGCTTCATTATGATTCGATAATAATACCATTCTGTTGTTTGACGTTCGGGGGAAGTATTATCCTGGGATACATTCAATTGCGCAAGTACGTTCAGTGAGAAAGATGTAAAGGGCTTTTAGGATCGCAGGATTAAAAAGTTACTGTCAGTTTTTATCCTTGGAATTATCCTGATTTTTCCTTTTGTTTCAGCTATCCCTCAGGATCTCATAGTATTCGTATTCACTGTTGTCCAGGATACTAGTTCTATTACTATAACATGAGATGTCGCATTTAAAAGTCAATGCGAACCGAGGAAACCAGTTTCGCATAATGCAAAAAATCCTGCTGAACCTCGCGGAAGATTTTTGTGAATGGGACTATTGTTGCCGTGCAGAGCAAGACGTGACAATGCATAAGGAATTATTCGGAGAAAGTATTGAGAATTCTGGAAAAAATCTACAGTGACTACAGGTAGCTAAAATACGTTTTATACAAAAATGTAACACTTTTTTTTTTCTACGTCTGATAATAATCTGATCTTCAGATTCGCTGTCACTCGAAGAACAAAGAAATGACTGGACTAAGGAATCGTCTGGGCGTCTCCTGGGTATCGTTTCCGGCGAGGAGTATGGCAGTGCCTGCAGGTTCACAATGATAAATTAATGTCCAGGGGCGTGTTTTAGGGAGCCATATCAGGTGCTTGGAATCGGCAATAAATATCGTTTAATACGATCAGATAGCTTGTAAAGTCGACGCGATGCCGCCCTAAGGATTCACCCTCGGATTCGTTGAACGTTATATCGCGCTAGTTTATACGCGATGCTGTGTATATACTCTTGTTCCGGTTACATCATGATTAATTAAGGTAATGATCCGAGAGCTCATTCAAGCCCCGAATTCATGGATCGAACTATAATTTCCTTTTGGGAAAGCGATTTCTTTCGTCGAACGAACGATTTACCGACCGGACGATCCTGGCCGCACAGGACCAGCCAAGCGGTCAGGATTTAATTGGTGTATAAATTCAGTGACTTCGATGATTTCGCAGCGGGCGAGGAACCACAGGTCATCAAGGAAGACTTAATTACAGTCTTGGCTACGTCTCATAATTAATCGACGTTATATACAGGATGATTTATCATATACTTCCTCCATAGGACTTGCCTTGCGATATTAACTTTCGGCAAGTATATCACCTTTCAAGCATATTTCTATGTACCGTAAATAATCTCAGATATCCTTAGATCTCTCTCGAGGATCTACATGGAATTGAATCTTACAAGCATTCGGAACGAGACTTAATGAACTTGATGACCGTGATTACAGATGTATATTATAATGTAATATATCAATTGACTTTGCGATCTACCCGTTATGCCATTATTTATTTTGATTAAATTCAATATCATTTTGAATTCTGTTCTAGCCACAAGAAACAGTAAGATCATTGTTGCCAACTTTAAATCGGAGCCACATTGTTCTTCAGGTCCTTTATCAGTCTTCAGGAGCCTCCCCCTGTCATTGATATTAACGCCTACGTCATCGTACCTTGATGATCAAGAACTTCTTGGTAAGATAAATATTATGGAAGACCAATGGACCGCTCTCACGTGTCACGGATCATTGCAAATTTTATCACGTAATTTCTTCAAGGATTTAATAATTGATCAGAAGAATATTCAACCGACGGTAACAGTAATCCTGGTGGATTTCATGATGAAACTGTACAGTCACGAATATCCAGTTCACATTATAATGATCTTCGGTACCAACACGCCGGCACTGTACGTACTGAAGAAGAGAGCAAAGCCAAAGTCCCAGCATGCAGTCCAGCAGGAGATCCCCGGGATCGCCTTGGGATACTTCACCTTCATCCCCCGATGCTGTGTAATTACAAGATATAAAACAGCAGCCGGTCTACTGCCTTGTATCCGGCGACTCGTAAGAGAATTGCGAGAGGAGACTGTACATCTACGACGCGTTAAATCGCATTTATCTCGTGACGAGCTATGGCCGCTGAGGAAATGGCGATAACGATGCGGTAGGTCGTCCTGATACATTTCTCCTGGAAGCTGCTAACGAGAATTTCGTAAGAGAAGAGCCAAGAGTTTTCTATACGTGGGATGCCAAGGAAATCGACTGATGGACCTAATAACGATTCGACCAAACGAAGCGGGATTGAGCTATGAGATAAAGAAGCCTTTATACATTGTTAAATAACAATTATCTTAAATACCTAGAATAACGAATAACACAAGATGCCTGAAGAAGAGGACTACTTTGGACGAGTCCCAACGTAGTACCAAGAGTACAAGGCTGACCGTTGCCGGCCATAAATTTTCCCCTCGTGTGGCATGATGAGTCGTTAAATAAATAATAGACGAAGCAAGGTAGAGTCTAGAATATTATGTAAGAGAGAGAATATATATATATATATATATATATATATATATAAGAGGATGCAGAGTCTCCGTGAAGAGTAAAGAAGCAAAGTATCTATCGCAATGTTTTTGAGGTTATATTCTCCGTGCCTCGATTAATAAATTGCTTAAGAATGCCCTTGAGACGCAACCACATGAATAGTACATGAAGAAAATGTGCGTCGCCTCGTGAAAATCAGTCTTGAGGAAGGGCTGGGCCTGGAGCCTATAGTTAAAAAAAGATTATGCCAAATGAGCCAAGAGGCCCGCTTGACATAGCCGCAGTGTCATTATCGCCCACGTATGCTAACTGTATGCGCAATTGAATTTCTTTCGTAGTGCTTTATGCGTCCTCCGCGTTCTGAAACTGTAAGTAAAAAAAAAAAAAAAAGGTACTCCCATATAACATCGTAGATTATCCCCTTTTGTCATGCTTACAGGATTCAGCGGCACCTAAGGCGTATTCATCATGGCAGCACTTTAACAGTCAGTGCCATCTTGTGGTATCAGACTTTACTCGGAACATCTATCGTGTCAATTACTTGAAGTATTCACCGAGGAAAGTGCAACTGACTTACGTTGTCGATGGAATCGACGGGCAGCGTGTTACGGAGAGGAAGGAAAAGTCTCTGGAGCGCGTTGTGGGTGCGGAGAGCGCGTGGGTGTTTCGCCATTATGTACCTGACACCATGGCGAGGTTGGAGCACGTAGTCGTGCTGGAATCACCGATGTAAAAAGGCCACCAGGTATATCGCAATGAGGCGTGGGCGTAGGACTCCACGGATAAGAATTCATCGTGTTAGTTGTAAGATATTCGAGAATTAGAGAATTATATCCGCAATCATGGGACTTTTTAATTTCAGAAGTCAAGAATTCATGCGTTCAGCCTAAAGACCTGAATCCTCACGTTTCGAGCTTCCTCGCACCGCCCGTAACGCAGCATCCCAGATCACGGGGAATTCAGACGTATTTAAATCCCATCCGACGTCTTGGGACTTAACGTGATCGCAACCAAGCGACAATACCGACCTTCGATCTTAGCGAGCATTAATCGCCGATAAGAAGCTGTCACGCTGTCTGGTAATACGCGTTGGATGTGCATTTATTTTATCTCATTCCTCCCTTTATTTCTCAGCTAGTCGATTATGTTAATTGCCTCGAAGATCTATCTGGGCGATCGTACACTGAGACCATAGCCTGTTGCGAAAGATTTTCTTACTACGAGTCCCTGCCCGGTTGACATACGTACAAGACAGTAAGAGAACGTCGATATATCCAGTGTCTTATTTATTCTTAAATTTAAAAAGATCACTTTTTTACGGAGTAGACAGTCTGCCTAGGTAATAAAATGGCGTCTGAGTAATTGTGATGGATGTGAAATAACGTTGGTCAGACGCCTCGCGCTTGTTCACTTTACGATGGGCTTTATTTTCAGGGAGGGTTCCTGTACGGCATATATATATATATATATATATATATATATATATATATACCAGATAATATGTATCTCGTAGAAAGAATCTAGCGAATCGATCTACGTCCCTGCAGCATTTGAAGACGCCGAACCGCTCCTCACTTCTCGTGGAACGATCGCAGGAATTCCGGACGATTCAATTTTCCCATTGAGAGAAACAAGATCCGACTGTGAGTATTGTGAGGGAAAAAAAAAAGAGAGAAGGAAAGAAATACGTGGTAAACCAAGCCCGTATTCCCAGGAGAAGATTGTCTGGTCACTTCAACAGCGATTACGTCTTACGGATCAAACGATCTTCAAGTCCCGTGGGTCCTGAGTGTGGCATTGTGTATCTCTCCAAGGGATGCTGCTGCTGGACCAAAGAACCATATCCCAAGGCAGGGTGGTATTGTTTAGCTCTCCGGCATCATTGTCATCATCCAACATAGTCATTCCACCAAATTATGTATTATACCCGGTGACATACTTTCACACTGATTTGAATATTGTCCCGGGCGATAGATAAGATAAACGAAACAGATAGAAGTTAGTCATTGGCCTCTTTGGGGTTCGCGCTCTACGTATCTTTTATACGCTGTAACTCCCCACTGTAGAGCCATATAATAAGACTTATCTCGAGTCACGTAACGTTTAAACCACACAGGGTCTACTTAGAATAATTGATTAAGCATCCGTACCTTATCCGATCGAGAAACAATACGCTGTCGGTATTTCAGATCATGATTCCAACTCCCTTTCACCTCGTGTACAATTCTTCCTCCAGGAACAGCAGATTGTTCCAGGTGTCCATCTCGTTTATAGAACCTGTTCCTGGTACCATCTCGATACCTCCCCCCTTTCTCTCCCCTTCCATTTGTCATATATATATATACATACGTACACACATCCTGGACTACCGTTCTCATCCATCTCGTCATCGAGTCACTCTCGTTTTTATTAAAGCGCCACAAAGCCGATGACGTGACAAACAATTTTTTATCTGGTAATAAAAGAAAAATCCCAAATTCACAAAGACAGGTAAATCATCCTAAATTCCCTAGATCCATTCAACGGAGATTGATGGGTGATTAACGTCTATTTAAAAAAAAAAAAAATGAGTCCCCTTGAAACAAGTAACGCAACAATGGAGCATCGAAGATCCCAAGTGTTAACCATAGTATTACCATGGGGCATCATGATGAATAAAGAAAGTGCGTAAAGGTACCAAAAGATACGCATCCCAGCGTCCTCGATCCTGTGGCGAATGAATGGTGGCCCCAGGAGGTGTTGACGGTGGTACGAGGTACGGATCAATGTCCACCATGGAATTCTTCATGAGGCACCATTGAATATAGATTTTCTGACGCGGCAGACATGCGTGGCCCAACCATAGTCGTTGTTACGAGACTTTGCTCCTATGGCGTCTGTCGTGAGGAGCGTGGTTATTGTTATTATTTTATAAGATTTTTTTTTTTAAAGCCACTCGGTCAGACAGTCCCACGTGGCGACCCTGGTTTCAATCGAGGAGCAAAGCACGAACGAGACGATCATTGTCCTGGGGATTCGATCGATTCGCGTGATAAGAGCACGTGATGAAAGTCATACGAAATGAGGAGGAAATTGATTATAATTGTCATTTACATCGCACAGGACGCAAGGACTCCTGTGGGTAACTTATGGTCAGCATGAATTATAATAACAACGCGTACCGAGTAAGCAACGAGGCCAATTACAATGTCTAAGAATTAATGGACTGTGCATAAGCGGTATACGGCTGTATTAAGCCGAGTACGCATGTCAGTCGTTCTTAGTAATAATGTAGTTATTCTTATTAGATGGCTTTTTTTCGCGAATCTCCGAAAGGGTGGCTTCGAGTTAAATATTCAACGAGTCACTGCGCATATACCTCATACACGCGTGGAACAGTATACCTGTAGATACTGGTACGGGAGAGCAAAGGCATTATTGTACAACGACAAGTGAATAATTTTACGGTGTACCTCGCTATAAATTAGTTCTCGCAGTCCTGCAGGCTGGGCCGACGCCGTTTTCGCATCCGCATGGCGCCGCGCGGGTCTTGCGCAACGTGCAAAAGTGCAAGGGAGGACGGAATATTTTGCGAAGACAGTAACGCGTAAGCACGTGTAACGGGCTTAAGGTAGGACGACAGATTTTTATGGGGTCGCGCGTGGGTGAGGAGGATGGAAAAAAGAGGGTGAAGAGGAGAAAGCAAAATTTATTAAAACGAATGAAATTTTTTTTCTCTTACTGACTCCTAGTAACGGGAGTAGACGGCTATGACGCAAAAGGACGGGTTGGCAATTAGCCAGGAAACGGTATTAATCGAGTAAGAGTCGGATAAGGTAGACGGGTATCTAATTAGCATAACTAGGGTAATTAGTGATCATAGCGTACACTCTCAGTAGAAATCGCAATAGATCCGATGACGATCTAGAAAGATCACGAAGTGCATATACACACGCACGCGTACATACTATATTGAATAATAATTTTTATCAGTGTCCCTCCTGCATATCAATATGTATATGAATACGTGATGGTGATTGTGAAACGGTCCAGACACCTCGTATGGATAATTTTTTTCTTCCCACCCACTTGGGCAATCCGTACACAAGACATAAAGCGCCGAGGCTACCGTGCATGGGAAATTAGACGTAGCTCAGCAGCACGACACTCCGCACCATGGGATAAAAGATCTACCTCGTTGCGGTCAGTCTGCGGCCTCTTGACTTCACGGTATTGTTAAGGCGCGTACGCATGTGCCCAGGCCGTTTCTATTAAATGCTCCAGGCACAACTGGATCGAAGCGCGATGACTGGGACGTGAACGAATTTAACGGTACAACGTGACACTGTGAATGCGATCAGTGGCCAATCCTTTTTTTTTGCATTCTAGGTTATTCCCGAAGTCAGGCTATCGATGAATCCAGTAACGAGGGCGTGGACAAAATTATCACCAGGTACAATTGTCACGTTTAAATACCCAGGACGGATGATGACTCCAAGTGGGTACGCCATGGGAATGACCTTATCTAATGCGAAGATGGACAGTTAGACTGAGTTTCTATATCGTTTCAGGAGAGTACTCAGCTTTCATCAACCTACCGTCTATTTACCTACAATACGGAACCCGAGTAGAACCTACTACCTACAACCTACTCGAGGAATAATCAAGCCTAACGAACATCCTCCACTCGAATGCCGCTGTAACCAGAGGTTAGCCGGGGTTAGTTCCTGATTGGTGAACGGTTAGTTAGCGCATGGCAATGCCACGAGGGAGTAATTCAGCCATGTGCGAGGAAGGTCAGCCTTTAAGATTAGCGATGACACGTGTAGTGTGAACGAGCTTTAAGATTGATCTTCGGTTTGATTTCGTAATGCATGATCCAGGTAGGTGGTAGTTATACGAAAGCTGCCATGGTGAAACGTTGTGTACGAACCCTTAGGCTCAGGGTGCGGAACCAAGGGTATACGTCTTTCATGGTGTGGCAGAGAGTTTTAAACTTGTATACATCATGTAATAATATTCCATGGTGCCCCCTAGGCTCAGAGGAGTCACGCTCGACTTTCAACCTTCTACAGAGTGGAGAACAAAAAGTAACATCATGACCCGGACCAAGAACAAGAACCAAGGTTACTGTGGATAATTGATTAAATACCTCACTGCGCTAGGACCAATATACCTACTGTGTCATCATCGTGTCTCTTTTAGGTCTGTAACGAGCTGAGCTTCGCTGGACTTTGTCTCTGTCAAGGATTATTTTATTCGTCCTCCAAGACGGCTGGGATCTACTGAAGTGTCTTGGACCAGGTCGTTAATTCTTCATGGCAATTGGAATCACCCTGGGCTTGGTTAACGACTAGAAAATTTATCGACTCGTTTCGTTGCAACGTAGCTGGAAATAATGTGTGCACTATTGTATGCAGATATCGTACTTGTCGCATTTTGTAATCGAGGGAATTGGTTATTAGCCAAAATTATGATATCAAGATCGATAAGTTTCGATAGCGGGGAAGCGAATGGTATTGAGGATGTCTCATTTTTCTGAGGTATGGCTTTTATCAATGGGAGCCTTGATTTATGGTGGTTCATTGACGGGTCGTGACTTATGTAAATAATGGGGTTCACTATGGTGCACTATGCTAGGTATGTACCGCGCAGCTTCAGTCTTCTCGATTCTTCATTCATTATGGCTTTTATTCATAAAAAGTCGACAGGGGATGTCAGCGAGTAGGTCCCTCGGGGACTTTATTTTCGTACTGGAGTAACTTGGTCACCTGTCAGGATGAGAATCCCTGTGGAAGATGGGTCTAAAGGGTAAGGTACGAGGCACAGAACGACCTGATGCATCTACGCAGGTGGTCGAGCAACAATTGAATGTATCCAAGAAGAAGAAGACGAGGACTTCCGGAACACGTGAAGTTGTTAAAATTTTATACGAACAATTAAGGAACATATCGGTACAATGGGTGGCGTTAGAAAGTTAATTATATTTGCATAATCGAGACTAACAGTGTGTCGGTAAATCTCAGGAAAATCGACACTGTCGCCATCTACGTAAATAGACTAAGTACCAGAGACTAGAAACCGGATTGACGTTTTCCCGTTTCGTACGTAATTCACTGGAGAAAAACAGAAAACGAGCGGCACTTTACAATCATTAGGGTTAATTGATCGCTCGCTACTCCAATCAGGATTCTTAGTTAATTAAGTTCTTACCACGTGACGACCCGTCACGTTCGCCCTGATGGCGGAAACGCCTACTGGGATCCATCGTCCCGTCAAAATAATTTTACCTGGGTAAACGCGACACGAGTTAGGATGATACACGTCAAACGTAATCAAAGATTTTTTTTTTCAAAATCATCAATTTCGAATTTGATTTATATACACGCTGAGAAATACATTTGGATGGATTGACAATGCATTGGGAAAGTCGGATAGATCGATATCTCGTACGCGTCGTCTCGTCGGGTCATCGATGATCGATAGTCGAACGCATCCGCGAATCCTCTCGAGGATCTCATTTCTCACGTATGATAAATTATTGCAAATCCCTCGTTGGATTCCGATTGGCAAATACGGGACGTCGAGTGAACGTATGGGTGCATTAGAAAGAAAATGTGAAAAAACTGTTTTAATGCTTCGGATTAAAAGAAAAACTAAGCAACGACTCGAGAGGGAACAGCATTTGTAATCCATGAACGAATCAATTTCCATTTTCAATTTCACGCGAGATGTACGACTAATCATCTGCATTATGCAAATTTCATTAGCCACTCCGTAAAGTACCAGGGACTCCAATCCCATCCTGTCGAGAACCTATTTGACTTATGGCGAGAAGGCAGAAGGTACTTGGTGGTGCATAGAAATACTCTGGAGACACGAGAGCCACATGTGATATTTATTGTACATACGTGGAAGCGAGTAACGCTTCAGAAGTACCGTCGTTGAACGACAAGAAGCTTAAGCTGAGGAAAAATAAAGGGAAAGAAAAAGAAAAATATAAAAAAAAAAGGGTCCCAAAGCCACGGTATCCATTTTACATATTGATCGTCCCTTATACATATCCATAAACAGTACAGACTGCTCGTCGCTTGGTCTGCCGCGGAGTTAACGTTAATCCTACTGAGAAAGAGAAAAAAAAGAAAGAAAACAGAAGAAGAATGAGCCATTAGCATGAGAGTGCATGTCTCGCATGCAGGAGCAGCGGCGGCTATCGACATCGGTGTGACAGGTGACCTCCATGGGTCAGAATTCGTGGGCAAGTAAAAAGGGACGTAAGGGTGTCGGGGACCGAAGTCCCATTCCAGGACGGAGAGTAGATGCTTTTAGGAATAAACGGTAAAAACAGTCCCATTCGAGAGAAAGAAAAGGCCCCGGGGGATAACTGTCCCGTTACTTTCACTCTGGACCAGATCTAACGGACCCCAACGACGGAAAGATGGGACTCATTTGTCTCTATTCGAGAAGTCCTCCGATTTAGATGGGGGGGTCCCAATCATCCGAAGTCTCGACTTAAGAAAACCATTAAAACCGAGTCCCGATGGAGATCTGCCACATTCCTCCAGGATGTCACCCGGCCCTGGACTCCTGGGAGCGTCTTAAGCAAATGCGTCCAAGACCCCCGCGCAGGTGCTGCCGGCATTCAGGAAACGCTAAGAGGCCGGACTCCAGGAATGTCCAGACGTCGCCCAGATTCCAGTGGGACACGGAAACAGCCAGATCCAAGAGATATATGACGCTGTCCTCGGATACGAATATAGCACCGTGCACCCCCCGATGCTACAGCCCTGGTCGCGGTTACGCAGCGGACGCGGCCAGTCGGAGGTGCGAGACGGTCGTGGCCATTTGCGATCCTCCTGTCACACTGGGAATGTTCATCACGTCGTGTAACGTGAAACAATGGCGAAACGGCCGTTTCTGCCGAGGAGTAGAGGCTGCATAATTCTTGGCAGCGCGCGTCGCGATACGCGTACGATTCTGCAGCTGTCGCTTAAGCTTATCGCTCGTTTTGTTGTGGACGCTGCCAAAAGCAGAAGCGCGCCCAATATACATTACATATATGTATCTAGTTACCAGAAGATCCGTACGGAGGTTATTGTCTTGGGACGGTACTCTCACTGTATGCCTATATGTATACCGAAGTCAGAAAATGCATCAGCATGTAAATTAACCACGTATAAACCACCAGACTGCATCGTTATCAAGATGCACCAATGCATCCAACACATTCGAGTCATTAATCGAGTGAATTAATTATAGACTGCGTAACGCGCCAGACGTGAAGTGGACAGAACAAAAAAGCCCCATTGGAATTTGTCTTGCATGATCTTCCCGATGAATGCACCCATCTGAGGCCTTTACGGTGAATCATTGCGAATGGTAATTGCCTCGCGGCTATTTATTCACAATATCCATTCGCCCTGACGAAGGTTCGTTTAACTTGGCGCAGACTATTGTTCCCCTTTGACTTTTTTTCGTCTACGTATATACGTGTATATATTTATTTTTATTTTATGCCTCTCACAGGACAAGGCCAGTATTGCTCGGAGGCTCTATCTATCGAAATGCTGTTTCTGGCATTTTAATGTTCCGCATGGGCCGGAAAAAAAGGTATCACGAAGATCATCCATCGTGACTGTTCCAGCCTCCGGAACTGGAGCACTTACAAGCTTTCGCGATAACTAATGGCGTATGGACATAAATATGAGAACCGATAAGGGACCAACTAATATCGAGTGGGTTCCCTTTGTGGTTTTACTTTAAATTACCGTCCACATGTGTTGGCGGGTAACCTATAAGCGGACTCTCTTTACTTTAACCCAGAGATAATTACACGGTTCATGCGATATACTCTCGGGAGGAGTAAATTGCTTTTCTTTATTTCTTCTTGGCTTTCCTTCGAGACGTTTACGATTTTAGGTAGACCGAGAACTAAAAGTGCTTCGTTTGGATCATTAGTCATTACTAATTCGACCGAGTTGATGGACGCGTTGATGGATTGCTCGGTTCCCGATAGGGACTAGATAGTTTTACTTGGCCGGTAGCCATTTTCCGGGTAAATGCGAATTTTCAAAGTTACACGTATCTAGCGCGAGCATACGCGAAGCTTTGTCACGGTACGCTTTCGATATTGGATTTTCGTATAACAGCCGTGAGTGCGAGAGAGACGGACTTATGCGCTATTACGTGAGTAAGACAAAGACGGAAGTATCGTCAATCAAAATTCCGAGTAGATACCCTTTACAAACGTGGTTACGCTACGAACGTAATTTCGAATCTTGTGATTAAGTTTGATCACTTTTTTTTTTTTAATGAAAAATTCCAAAATATTCGTCCCATCCTTGATGGGCATGGACTATTGCCATTTTTTATTTTTTAATAATACAATTCGTCATTGAATTAAATGACAGTGCAACCACAGGCAATTTCTAACGGGATCATTAACACTTTTACCGAGCCCGACGAAAGTACAATAAAGACCTGTCCATTGAATTCGGACTAGGATTCACGTGGGATTAAGGCTACCGTTTAGACGTCAATGTGCCTCCTTTTTTCTCATTTATTAAGTCCCTTCGTTCTCTCACTCGACGAGTGCCATAGTAATCATTTCGAAACTCTAGGTCAGTGCATTGCGGTCTTCGATCAAAAAGTTAATGGGGTAGACCCGAACGGACCCAACTGTTATTTCTTACACTCTCACCCGACCCACCTTCACTACTCCGACCCATACTTGGTTCGAGTACCGCTACTTAAATTCTAAGCCATTTCAGAACTTCCGTTTGGGCCTCTGTCTTCTGATATCGCCCGACTGATCAATCACAAAACACGATGACGATCATCAGGTTACCCAAGCTTCTCACCCAAGTCCCAGGTACTTATTCCCCTGAATCAAGGACCAGGTCACTTCAATGTTCCCCCCATGAAATTCAGCTTCTAAATGTTTATTGAAAAGATTCAGCAGGTGAATTTTTTTACTCAAAGTCGGTTATCACAGTTCAATCAACCAATGGACTAATTTTAACCTGACTCAGACTCTCACTGGACCGACTTCTGGCACGTAGCCACGTGTGCTGCAGGTGACGTTAATAGGATCTATTACGTTAGCCATGTTGGTATGGTACCAGTGAGGAATCCGAAAAATGCTCAAATTGTATACTGAATTGCGTCTAATCCGAATGAGTGGATTAGACGGAAACCCTTTAGATAGTCTAGGGTGTAGATATGCCTTGGGATTGTGTGAATAGTACACATGATAATGTAGAGGAGGAGCACGAGAGAGATAGAGAAAGTAAAAGGGAGGCTTTGCCGAGCCGGGAAAAATTAAATAGAGCTAAGCCCTCGGTCAGGCAGTTTACATCACTCTAAACGGGAAAGTACACTACAGACTCTTTCAAAAGGTATATACATTTCAGATAATCCGTACAATAGTGGCAAACGGGATACGTAACTTACCACGCGTAACGAGGACCACCTTGAGTCTGGATAAAATACCCATGTAGTATGAGCCTTAAAGCACTTGAAAGATTTTGTGCGGTAGTGAAAACAAAAAAATTATGCAGTTTTTGAACGGCTGTAAAATTATTGTAGCTTACAAGTCTGTATATTTTCGTATTGCGGAAGCAGTCTCTTGTATTCGTGTATGGTTTGCTGAATATACGAAACCGGAGTACGAAATACGTATAGATGACCTGCGTTATCCACAACGTACGACAAAATTTGATACCCAGCCAAATGAGGCGGGTGTCCGTACTGACTCAACGACACGACACGAGCCCTGAGTGTCATATGCATCATGTGTACATGCATCAAACGTATAGAGCTCGCCTCATATCCATATACAATAGACACTTTATTACAGAGAATTCAGGACGTAAAATCTCGTTAATTAGAGAAGACAATTGGTGCGGATCGTCGTTACGTAATATCAAAAAATTTTCGAAAAATTTTTTCGACTTATTTTTGATAAGATACCAATTTCTTAAAAATGCTTTTCATACAAATATTTTAAACGGTTCAAAAAATTTTTTGAAAATTTCCACGAAGCAGCAGGGTGGTCGCCGGTTGGTTTGATTGGTAGCACTCGTACGGTATCTCAAGAGTGACGCGTTACAAGTAGCATCTTCAATTGCGCACGACAAGTGGTTCGTTGTTAATCCATATTTGTGTACGGGACTTAAAGCCATGCCCGCGAAACCCGATACCGTTGACTTGTTTCTAAATCGAGTTTTGTAAGGCGAGAAAATAAAAAAAAAATTTGAAAAAAAAATCCGATCGACGTATACTCGAACTGAGGCGATGTATAGCCAAAGAAGCTTTGACACGAACGAAATCCAGATCAGTAGGAAATTAAGGCTGATCTTCATCGAAGACGATCCTTGAAATTTCATTGGTGGATAATTACGAGAATATTCATAGCGAAAGATCAAGTCGCGTTTACACGTACGATCGTCATGTCAACATAGTGCTTCCTTATGCCCGCAGATTTCAGACCTGTCAAATGATAAATCCTTTGACAGTTCGCAGAGTGCTTTTCGTAGGTTCGACTGGCATAAATTTTTTTAGTCACTCATTGTATATTCTCCATATATTTTTTTTCTTCAGCACCTCATGACTCATATGTTAATTGATTAACGCGATGGTCATTATCTTGATGCACGTATAGTTCAACGTTAATACGATCATATGTGTACATACGCGTAACGACGACGTTCCGTTGAGCCCGAGATACGTGAATGACGTTAATCTATGCTGACCCAAATAATATGGTAGCTACTTTTCGGGACCATATCGACAACGAGCCGAAATGCACGCTGGGCACGTTGTGGCAGTGTGTTTAATTGACCGTTAATCATAAAGATTGCGCCGCTCTTTATCTCTCCCGTGTCGGGTTTTAATGTCGACTTTAATGCCCCGTGAACTTTACGGCCGGTATCCGTTAGTCCTGGGATAGTGTACGTGTAGTACAAGTTGGCCATAGTGACACCATTCACTTTTCAATCCAGGAAATCGACGGGATTAACCAATCCACGTGGACTGGAGCGTCATGGCGAAATTCCAGTGTTGCATGACGGGAGAGATACGGCGCCGCCATTATTCAAAGTTATATTTAACCTTTGACGTTTCGGACACACTCGAGACGTCGGAACGTCTGAGTGCCATTTCCTGTGAGGTCCTCGTATCCTTCTTCGAGATAAAAATATACAGAGGTACCAATAACGTACCGGGCATACCAGGATAAGGAGTCGAGAGTATCAAATTCATTTTTTTTTCCCGCCATTTTTCAAACCGTATCGCCGTAATTGATTGATCGTAAAAATACCGGTTTACAATAAAAACTGTAGGTTTGTGCCAAGAGGTCGTGAACTCTTTAACCCACCACTTTGTCATCCCCCTCTCCACTTTTTGCCAAAATTTCAGTTTTTTTTTTTTTTTTTACACTTTCACGTATCACTTGTACAGCTTTACGTATTAGCTAGAGGGACTCTGCGTGCATAACCTCCAAAAACATTCTGACAGAAGCCCAAGGCACGTCGAGAACAATCAGCGTCTACCGACTGATTTCAGGCCCATTGCGTCGGGAACGATTTCACGGGTTCATTTCGACCAGGAGGAAATTAGCCTGGGTTGGGCCCAGACCATTAAGATTTTAATGTCCACCTATCTGTCGAATCGATCGAGTCGATCGGTAGATCGATCCGACCGTCTGGCTGCTAATTACCGGTTTAGTAACTTCCTTTCCACGAGGCTTCTCAACTTTTTCATTTTCAATTTCAAACGGCGTTGGGACTTCGTCGATGCCCTTTAATCGATAATATCTCTGTCCGAGCGTTATAGGCGATAAGAAAAAAATATTGAAAAAAAAGAAAAAAGTTAATCCAATCGACTCATTCAAGATCGTTAAATCCAACTGCTGACGATCGCACTCGTACTTATTACGTAAGAAATCAATGGTACTCGTCTCGATTTTCACTTTCGATCGATCTGCCATCTATACCCGTCTAAAACTAATAACCCGAGGCGTCCCAAATGTTCCGTAGTCCCACGTGAAACGTCAAGAACGCAATAAATTAAGACGTCCATGGAATTCCTGGTGCCTCGTGGCGGCTGTGTTTAAGCCTCAAACGTAATCTGCGCACGGTAAAAAAAAGCAGATTAATTACAGTAATATTTCATGCAATCTGTTGCAGAATCAACTTTAACGAGCGAGCCACTTGCTTCGTTGGTTGACCGGTGGTGCATCGTCGTAGAGGCTCGTTGCCGTTCTGCCGGCATTATCAATCGGTCGCACGGAGACGGCGATGCGGCCGTATCGGCAGTTTACGTCATTTCCACCGTATGACCTTTAGCGACTAGTGACGACGTTCTTAAAGCGTTTTTAAATCTTTATCGATGCCCATTATTATCATCATCATCGTCATCATCGGTCGCACGATCGATACTATTTCACTTTGACGCTCTTTACCTACGATTTCCTAACCTGAAAACACACAGATCAAATTTTTCTCTGCATAATCGATAATCTCCATAGTGCAATCCGGTAGTCGAATCGATGCACGGTGAATTATCCTGAGATGCATTTAAGCGAAGAACGGACTCTGTGGTA
This sequence comes from Cephus cinctus, assembly GCF_000341935.2. Lineage (NCBI taxonomy): Eukaryota > Metazoa > Arthropoda > Insecta > Hymenoptera > Cephidae > Cephus > Cephus cinctus. The sequence continues at coordinate 66,635 of NW_014333276.1, read as the reverse complement.
AATGGGGTTAGGCCAAACGATAGAGTTCTGAGAAATTGATATAGCGCAATAGGCGAAAGGGTCTTACCAAACGAGTAGAATTTTTTTTTTTTTTTTTTTTTTCCTATGATAGATGTAACTTGGAAACTATGCATCCTGGCGTATCAAGGAGGTTGAGCAACCATTTCTTGGTGCCGTATCGAAATGCATTATACTATCCGTATGGAAGTGCATAGTCAAACGTATTATATATACAGACTGGTACCACTTGGAGAGCAGGTGGTTCAAAATACGTTACACTTATCGAGCCGTGGACAGTAAGTGGCAGCAATCGTCCAATTACCTACCGCACCGTGTACATAGACTAAACTAATGTTAACGCGATGCTAGTGTAATGATTCGGAAAGTGACGTCACACGGATCTTACCTCAGGAATATAACGAACGAACGGAAGAGGACCACCCGGGCGAGTAAAGCGTGACCCAGGTTAATTTTGACATTGTAATTCCAGGAGCTCCTTCGTGAGTCCCAGAAACGACTCACGTAAACGATGTACAAAGACGGACGTTGTTATACGAACGCGTGAGAAACCGAAGGGCGGAGTCAACTGTCGTATAGAAAAAAAAGAAAAAAAAAAAATGAAAAAAAAAACAGAGAGGAGTTAGCAAACACGCACTATGTATATTTCTCTGTACTAATGACGTATTGGAGTAAGAATCTATTATTGGTTCACCTCCCCCCACCCCCCACCCCCTCCCGTCAAATAAAAAAATATTCAAGAATTTCAGATAAGAAATTCACCAGATAAGAAATAATATTCATCATTAAGTATAACAATAATCATTCATAATAATCGTCAATAATAATTCCTATTTCTTTACGTCATACGGATATATCATCAGACACATATAATCGTATACGTTAATTCCTCGTAGTTTCTCAACGCGTTCTCGTTGTATCTAACTATTAATTGATACGTCACGTATAATGAGTTCACTCACGTAAAAGTATAGCTCTACGCGATGACTGTGCTTCGGCACGCAGGTAAGCGCTTCGGATCTGCAGCAGCCTGTGTCGTCGCTGCACCTGTGCAATATTGCACAATGAGGACTGTACGTGGTGGACGGATTTGGGTACACGTCGTGTACCGGAATGACCCTAGCACGTGGCCATTGACAGCTAGCCTCCTTGGAGACCTTGATGGCGTGTTGAATGGCCTGATGTATCTCGGCAGCTAAAATAAAGTTGTGAAAATACATCGATAAGTGATAATTTAAGATAAGGAGATAGCGGGAGGAAAATAGAAAGAATTGTCAGATTGACGAAAAAAAAATCGATAACGTTAAGTCATTCTCGCCGCACTACGAATTTAAGTGTCGTTCAACCCCATTGGGGTTAATCGGGCCAGGCGCGATAAGAGCTCTCTCGTGTGCGACATGGATCCCATAAACAGGTCGATGGGAATACGCTGTTTTAATTGGACCTCGTTAGAGGAACGAATCGAGACGATCGAGAATACCATAGGCGCTTACAAACGGCTACGCCAGGTCAACGACTAACTTCCATTAAAGCGTCATTTGTCAGATTTTAAGTTGGCCGTTCTTGCATTCGTACGCTCCCTTGTTGCAGCTTAGTTACGGAGCTCTTTTTTTCGTCGCTCAGTATCCTTGGCTATCGTGTGGCTTCCAGGCTGTCGCAATGACGATGACGTCGATCGAATGAAAGAGGTCCTCGTCTGTACCTTGTACTGTGGCAGGTCGGACATTAATTTACAAAGTTCCAATGGACGGAGTCTGATTAGGTCCAGTTATCGTTAATTTACACGTGTTATAGGATATAATTCAATAAATCGACCCCCATATCACGCTCATCGTGTTATCAAAGTCCTGACATTGAGTAATAAAAAAAAAAAAAATATCTTTCCACGTTCAATCACCAACGTCGATCCTACCTATGGTAATTTTCCAACGTGGGCGAACTCTTCGTGGAACACCATGAGATTCTATTCAAAGAATTTTTTCTTTTATTTTACGTTACCATGGAATCTTCTATCTTCTCTGTCTTGTGAGTTCCTGGTTAGAGAAATATTTTCACACGGGTCAAAGTTCATGCCGAGCGCAGGTATGACCTACCGTTTTCCCCTTGTAATAAATCGGTCAAGCATTAAGCGTAAATTCGCAGATAGACAAATCAGCGAGGCCCATAAGACACCGTAGAGAAAAGTCCTATGCTGATCTTATGGTAAAAGTTTACGGGGGCGTTAAAGATTATTGCCGCAACACTGGATGCTGCGTTATTTATTTGCATATTAATAATCAAACAGGTCCAAAGTATATATATATATATATATATATATATATATATATGCGTATATGCTTTACTCGTAAGATTATACAGTTGCTTCCTGTTAAGTGAAGATCCTCCCTCTGGACCGAACGATGCTGCTGTACCGTATTGACCAAAGTCTTGTAATGGCCATTGGACGAGCGTTCGGATTCTCTTTAAAGATCGCCAATGGAAATCGATCTTAATCCCAACTGGCACGTATAGAAAGTTCATAAGGTTCAGCTGCCGTGCGTGACGGTAATGAGCGCCGGGCTATCGTTTCAAAACGATCGACAAGGCTTTTCCCCGAGGATTCTCTCTACGTACTACGCAGGGGTATAAAATTCAGCTTAAACTTTCTCGCAGCCGCGGAGAAACGATAATGCATCGATTTCAAAATGCTTTACGACGGCCTATTGGAAATGCGAGAAATTTACGTTACGATGTCACCGGACCTGCCACGACGATATTTAATTTATGGGAAGATATCGAGGCCGATTAACAGATGCATTTATGGTTCTGTTCTCGCGAGAAAACGATTTTCTCAAGCCCGAAAGATATCGTTATCGTGACTCTTCGAGGTTTTATCAAATAAATTTCAACCTTTAAGAATTTGACCTTTGACCTCTTTCAGGCTCGTAACTTTCGGATACTACGTGTTATCCCATATATAGTCTTCCTGCTGACTCGCGTTAAGATTTCAGGAAATGCGTATTGGTACCTGTTATAAAGATTTTTGAATGACTGAAATTAGGTCAAAGATTGGGAATCCTTTGATTTCGTTATCGATAACAAGACAATGCTGATTAAATTATTATCAACGTCTTTACTCACATTTGCCATTTGCATTGTACTGCTGCATATTCCTACGAGTCTCCCGCACGCTGTCTGCCGTCCCAAGGAATTGCCACTTGTGTTTACTATGATCTGACATAGGTGGATATTCGCTTTTTGCTTTGTAGCCATTATACTGGGGCCCGTTGGCAGCTTGGTACGCCCTTGAGCCCTGACGTTCGTAACGCTGTCTAGGAACGCTGGGCCTTGGTGTAGTGGTCGTGGTAGTGGTCGTTGTCGTGGTGCTCGTGGTACTCGTCGTAGCCGGTGTAGTTTCATCATCATCCTCGACATTGTCATCGTCGGAATAATCCTGAAAGAAAAAAATAGTGAACCTCAGATAAATCAAAAATATACTAATTTCCTACACACTCGTCAGCATCCACTGCACATAATACCAATAACACCCGATGTAAGGGTTAAGAATAAATATTTCATATAAGATAAGAAAAAAAATTTTTTTCACAATGAATCAATTCTACTTGGCATACTCGATACCGAAAAAAGCTCGCAAAGTACCGGAGCACTCGAGTTGCATCAGGAACTGAAGTGCAGCTGCATCTGCAACTGCATATTTTACGAGGGCAAAAATAATAAACGTAAAAAAGCAGAAGCTCCGAGTGATAGAGATTTTGAATTTTTATTTCAAATAAATGCATAATACACCTCAATACTGTTTGCGAGTCCGTCAATCCGGCAGTGAGTCCGAATGAAGATTCCTCGAGGGAAGAAAAAGACGTGGGAACGAGACAAAGACGAAGAATATCAAAGAAAACAAGAAGAAGAAGAAAGGAGAGTAAGAGTAGCCTGCAGAAAGGAACGGACCGGTCTCACTGTCCTCGACCCTCTTTCGGTCGACGGGGGTCAGGTTGACCCTCGTGTGCTGTGCAAGGTACATAACCACTATAATACTTGAGGTACTATGTAAATCCAACAATACGTACAAGCACGCCATTCAATAGATAAACCGCGTACAGTTCGCGGTCTTTATTTGCACTTTGGAATCACTGGAGCACTCGCCCAGTAGCAACGTACATCTGTGTCTTTGATATGCCGCTAATAGAAACAATTCCTCCAGCAGGATTCACAACACTGGATACTTAGCCCGAGGAACATAGACTACGTAAAACAGAGAGAAGGTAGTAGAAGGTGCTGTTTGCGAGCACCCGACAATCTTATCAAACTCTATTTGCGCATCAAACTATTCGAAACGCGCTTCTTTCCTACGGCGCATCGTACCCTTCTCTATTCCCGACTATCCATCCTATTTCAGACCTGTAGCCATTCCTCACGATTCTCCGCGTTCCTCCGCGTTCCTCGACCGCGACTCTCATAACTAAGTACGATTAATTGATCCGTGTTTGTATTCTTGGTGAAATCATTTGTCCATACGCAGTACGCGTGTATACGCGCTTCGACGTATTCGTACAAGTTGGCTACGCGACGGTGCTGCCACATCGGCTGTACGGATGAATGACTTATGAACGAATGGATGACAGGTGGAAGAATGAATAAAACCTGTACGGGATTTATCTGTACTAGCGAGACTGACCCAAGCAACCAATTACTCGTTCAGCGATGAATTTTTCATTAATTTTGAATTATTACCAGTCTTCGGTTCGACTGATGGCCGTACGAGACTGATGACGTCGTTTGGCGGGAATTCGAGGTAAATTCAAAATTCTTCTATACCGTCCAAGGCACAACTTATTGATTTCTTCGGTATATTCGGCTAAAGCATAGTCAATTATGAAGTTGGTAGCTAGGAGCCAGATCATCAAAACCAGAATAAATGACCGCCCTTCAACTTTCGATTTCCGGTACGGGCCTAATGGCGCCGTTTTACACATTCTTCCCAGTAGTTGGCTACTGGTGTGCTGGAGTTAAAGTCAAGGTTGACGTTGGGTCAGGAAAGGCCAGTTTAAAAATGGAGGCTGCTCTGCCGTGTTATACATAGCCATATGCATGTATACCTATATATGCATCTTGATAGAGATTATACGTCGTACTTTCTTGTACGTAAAAATCATTTGCTTGATGATTTATTTTATTAGGCGGGTAACTTTCAAGGTACGCTAAATGGCGCGATGGGTTATTTTTTTTTACTTTTTTAATAAACCAAATTTTATTCGAAATCATTGTTGTACATATATATGTATAATATATTCAAGTACCTCGTATAGCTAATGTTAAATTAGGTACCTCGACCCTTTACTCTCTAGGTCAGTTACGCATCCCGTGTCCGTTTGAGTTGCGCAAGGCCCTTTTAAGGCCGTGAGTATCCACGATACCTCAAACGTCGTTCAGGGAAAGTGTTAAGTGTCGAAGGTCCCAGCGAGAAGTCTAGCTACTCCTAACTTGAGTGCAGAAGGTAATACGAGAAATTGGTATTCCCATCCTGGTACACGCGTCGCTCCGTGTGTACTCGCATTGAGGAGTTCAAGCATCAATTAGCGAGTTTCATTTGCCATTGTAACAGGTATATACCTCATTTGAAAATCTATACCGACCATTAAACGAAAGCAGCCACTTTCATCTTATAAATAATTAACCTTAATTTCATTATTTACTATCCATGTCGTAACGAAATATCTTATATGAGAAAAAAAGCAAGTATTATCAATTTATTATTATTAAGCAAATTTACCGAAATATTCATACGCATCGTTAATTTCGTGCCGAAATGTCGCTCGTATGAAAACGGCCAATTTTTTATACGGTTTAAGTTATCATTATAAAATTATTCGGCAATATCACACGAGTCAAGTACGAACGGACATTTGATTTCTCCTGACACTTGCTAACTATTCCGAGTGGAATACAGTGCTGACTGGGAGCTCGGGGTTAATTGAATAAACAATGGAGAAAGGATGATAAATCACACGAGCTTTATCAAGGAAATCCATGGACGCAAGTCATCTGTCTATACGGTGTATAAGAAGCGTCCGTATCCCGATATGACGGAAAGAAGCTTTTACGACGATAGAAAAAAAAAAAACCGGAAGTGGGTTAAATCACAGTGGAGCAACAGAAGAAGAAAAGTATTCTTACAAATTGGTACCAACAAAAAAAAAATGGAGGTCGAGGAGTCGCAAAAAACTTTACCAAGGAATGAGAAAGGGGCACAAAGAAAAACTTTACGCGCCCTTAACAACGCTCGTGCCGTAATGCCGTAGGAGCATTAAGCAGCATTAGCGCTCGTCCCGGCCACCTCCTGTTATTAAAGCAGCATCCTCCCGGGAGCGTGGACCACCCAAAAACAAGTTCGTCTCACGAGTAACAGCAACGAGTGAAACAGTATGTAGCCAGTAGAACGATCCAAGGTTTTGGTCCATTGAAAAAGGAAAAAAAAAAAAAAAAAAAAAAAAATTCATCAACAAACACCGAATCAATTGCATCTATCTTTAGAATACCCAGGGTACATCCCCGTAACGTCACGTGATTTTTTTTATCAATTTCGCAACACATTACCGATAACAGTACTACCGACCGAATCGTTCGAAATTCCCGAGCATTACGTAACATCACGTTGATTCCCAAAAATAACCCGTAAAAAAAATCGATTGCTCTAATTTCATCAATTTCGTTCCGTCGAAATAAAAATTTCTCGATCAGATACCACCAGCCGTATACGAGTAGACAATAGAGAGAGGCAGGTCTCGTGAGGCAAAACGATGAAGTATTGGATAAAAAAGCGTAAAGGGCCCACCCGCAACGTGGGAGCGTGAAAAATGTTTGGCTAATTCAACCGCGTCCGATAACCATTGCCAACCTAAGAGATAAAACATTATTGACCACGATGGATTCGATGCTTAAGGTATGCCAACAAAATAAAATATCGTATAGAAATCGTAATCCGTGTACCGGTCCGGTTGACGAATGAGACGCCGTGTGAGCTCTCCTTTAAGTGACAAATTTTTCAAGGCGTCACGCGTCCGCGCATGCGCACGGAATAATCTATAAAAAAGATAAAAAAAAAACAGCCTCTGCCCCGCGACAGAAGTACGTATACACTTGAGTACGCGTGTGATATTCATACGTAATGTGGACTCGCCATTCCGAGAAAGCGAGGCTTAACTCGATGCCAGGCTGTCTGCTACCGTGAGCCATGGGTGTTGGACGAAGCATGGTCACCATAATGACGAGCGGCGCTGCCACTCGGCAATGGGTTTATCACTACTTCCCAGAAGCCGCCATGGACAGTGCCCACGTTTCATAGTTAGTATGGAGCCCGTGGGGCCCCTACGTGCACGTTCAGTGTATCCAGCGATTGCTGAAATATAACTGTGAGTTTCGTAGCCTGGAACGAATAAAAAGAAAAAGAAAAATTATATCCGATAGTTCCAGTCCTTGGAGTCATCCATGAATATTTTTACGCGGCCGAAAATAAAACCTCTCTTTCTTTGCCGTCTTGAAATTGGCCGCGTTCCAGCGTCAAATCGTTCGGATGAAAGTAAACGGTATATACGTATATACCCATAATTCAGTCGATATGCAATCTGTCCGTCGAGCAGGTGACACAAAGAAAAAGAATGATCGGCGTTATCGAGAAATAAAACGGATACCCTTTGGTATTTCCGGTTCGGATATTTTATTCACCGCGAGACAGACGTGGGATCGGGAAAATTTCAAGCAAAGCAGAAACTCGAAGAATCGTCAAGAGAAATCAATCGATTCTCACGAAATATATATATCGTCGTAAAAACAAGCTGCCGAGTTTGCACGTTTCTTTTTCTTTTCTTCGATTACTCCCCCTACTTCCTTCTCTCTTTTCTTCGCCGTGACCCGCATGCAACTACCAGTCGACGTAAATTATAAACTGTCGCTAAAGAGCACACGGAACCACTTCGTAAACGTCGTTCTATGTAAACATCTCACTGTGCACGTATCGCGTCTCTCTCTCTCTCTCTCTCTCTCTCTCTCTCTCTCTCTCTCTCACTCCTTCTTTTTTTCCCTCTTAAAACCACAACGGGCGGATCGATGATCGTAAATATCCAAACAGGGTTGGAATTATGTAGATTTAACAGAAGGGATCACGAGGACCACCATTGTGCAACCATACGTTCCGGGTGGTCGTATACATACATATACTATATACCTAACCTCAAAATCCCTATCAACTAATAATTCTGAAAGTCGATCGAAACTTGACGACGCTTCCACCACGTGGCATTCTGCGGCCTTGCCGAAATATAGCATCGACGACGTAATGACACGTGGACATGCACCACGTGACTCCGCACAGGTATGTACCATACACAATATATTTGTAACATAAAGGGGAGAGGAGAGGAAAGAAACGCAGGACAGCAATGGCCATCGTGACCAGCGCATCGTTTTACGGGGGGCGTATTTCATCGGAAAGCAAAGTCAAACTCGAGCCAAGCCCATCATTCTTTCCGTCTCACGGGTGGCCCCTTCGTAAGACCAATCGAATAATTTATGAATAACGGTCATAGTTCACGAGTCGTCGAGACGTAGCGAGGCGCGTGACATTTTTATTCTATTGCAGGATATCAACCCAGACGACACGGCCGTCCGGTCCACCTCGATCAACGCCGGACGAGTCGCGGTACCGTGGAAAGTGCCTTTAGCCGCCCGTCTAAACGACCGTCCACGTGTATAAGACTTACGGCGACGATCCAAAATAAAACTCTACGGCATCCCTGGGTAACGGCAACGGGGTCATCCAGAAGCACTTTCAGTGAGTGTTGACCATCATCGAAGAACACTGTTGATGCGAAGGTGCAACGGCGCTACGGTCCCCGATGACGTCATCCTCTATTCACGCCTCGGCACGGTAGGAGCAGCTACTCGAGACTTTGGCTGACTGGCAGCCGACACTCCTTAGAAAGTCGGCAGGGTAAACAAACGTCTTGAAATTTATCGGCACGAGTCTCCTAGGAGCATCGGGACGACGGAGCGGCGACGAACCGAGAGCGAGAGGATATCGCTGCATGAAGTCGTCTTCGGAGAAAGGATAAGTGCGTTTCCTGGGGAGTCAAGGACGGCGCGTTTGGCCGATGCTCGGAATTTTTTATCGTCCGGGTGTACGAAGACGTTTGCGCGCGAAGTAGAAATATTAAAAGAACACGTTACACGAGTACAGGAAAGGTATCACGTGATCGATCAACTCATCCACGTAAATCGTTACGCGACGAGCGGGGGCCCGTTTATCCACGAAGGAAAGTCAAGCTGCGGATTCGCCGTTTTCAATAAGCGACGACCACTTTGGGAACGCGTGGCGCGTACGCGATTCTCAAGATCCACTTGAGGGCATTGGAAAGGAGTCCCTATACAAAGATCTTGGATGAGAGGAGTTGCGCAAGGTAGGCAAACGGTGGTTAAAAGTAAAAAAAAAATATACGTTATAAAACGATAAACTAATAAACAAATAATTAGCCTCACCCCACGTCTACCATTGACATTTCTTATGTCGCGTACACACCGACAAAAAATTGTATTATCGCATTCCTAACCTCGCGGGTGTAAAGAGCGCGAGCCGGCACGTGTCACAAAATACCACGTGCATATTTACGAGAATTTAGATACGTCTGAGGTTCTCTGAGAATCGGCCCATATATAGGTTAAAGAAGTAAAGCTTGATTGCCGTAGTGGAATAGGAGTGACGAAAAATGATCTTACGGTCGTGTATAACCATATAGTTATATGTTATGTATATATAAAGAGTATATATATATATCAACGGCAGAGAGATACCGCAGAGAAACACGAGTGTCGGTGAAATAAAAGAAAGAAGTTGCATTAGAAATGCCGCTTACGCGAGCTCGTTCTAACTGTAAGACAATGTCATAGAGTGCTGTTGCCATAAGGACAAGACCGTTATCCGGGATAAATGTACTGTGGTACTTTTAAGCGTAATAGAAAAAGGCAGGTACACGGTGCCAGTACAGCGAAGCGATACAAGTGCCGTGAACGTGGCGTCATTTGAATTTATCTGTAGGACAGGACGGATACACTGATAAATCAATGAAAATAATTTTCACGAGAGCGGTTAACCCGAGAATTTCGATATCGCGGAGAACGAATGTGAAGTAACTTCGTTTCTACCGACGGAACTGGGTCCATTGTGCAATGCCGCGAGGCGCTGCGATAAAAGCTGGGAAAGCTATAAAATGTTTCTCGTAACGTTTTCTGGTAAACATTTACATGAGAACACGACGCTACCGACTTGACGCGGCGGTAGCTACGGTCCTGGCTGCTTTGCTATTGTGAAATCGTTCGATTGTACTTTTTGACGAATTTCAAGAAATCTAGTTAAACCTTATTGTATACGCGGTGAACCGGTATACGGTTACAGCGGTACGGCGTTACTGTTAACGGAAGATTATAACGTATACATATGTCCGTAAGCTCTGGTCTCGTTCACAAGAGTCATCGCACGACACTTGAGTCGCGCGATCGCTTCCATGCCGAGTGCAAGGAACGATGTCAATGTCGGCTATGGGTGTATCTTCAAAGGTTGAAACCTTAAGCCAGTAAATCGCTGGTATAAATAAAGCAGGGCTTCTTGTTACGTCTGCGAACAAGCCCGTATGCTCGTTGCGTCAGTGTTCGGTGGCATCTATCTTTGTCGCGCGTTCGGAATTCAATAGGCCGTGCGAATAGTTTCGAATAGACACGGCAGAGGGCGGTAATTCGACACCCGCGAAATGCATAACGGTTAATGGCGGGAAAAAAAAATTTGAAAAAATTTATTCGCCCGATAAAAAAAAAACTTTAATAAAAAATCTACATAATCCTTATCAAATTTTACCCCTCTCTCCTGTCCATCGATATTCGCTCTCATCCTGCGGAAGTACGTCGTGTCATCGCTGATCGACGAAAACGTAAGTAAATACCCCGTCAATCGTGACATTAATTATTATGACAATTAAAAACTGTCCGTTGGACCAGCATAGCTTATTGCAGATCGAGCTGTTGTATGTGGAGACATTTTTTAAAATTACAGTTACGTCATTAACTTTCACGCAGTCAGTAAGGAGGAAAAATGATCCTTCGAAATGCTATAGTAAATTAATCCTATAAACACGAAGACACGTGGTTGGCTAGTGTACAATAGTTTCTTTGGCGCTTACCGAGAAATAACGCGTACGTGCGAACCCCTGTCGAATTCTGTACCCGGTGTATACCTATACAGTGTGCTCGAAGACTGCGAAAAAAAAGTAACTGACGGCCGAGAAGGAGAGAAAAAAAATTACAGTCACCGTCCCAAGGGGTTTGAGAATCGCAGACACCAGACACGAGGCAGACGCGACCTCATTAGCCCGTTGGCACTAATCGAAAGACGCTTCAAGTGCACCATGTGGAAATGCACCGAGAAATGCATAAAAATATCTTGAAAAAAAAAAAAAAACACGCTGCAAGCAGTCCACATAAAGACTATTCATATGCATAACCTAAAATATTCCAAATGTAATATCCCCGCTCGGTATGATAATATGCAACGCATAATTATATCCTATGAAATCATCCAGGTCCATTCTGTACGCCACAGGCTGACGCATAAATTCCCAAGCCACGCATACACGATAGAATTTCATATGTGTAAAACTCACGTACGCCCGATAGGAAGATACACTTCCGCGGCATAGTTCGCGTAGCTGCCGAAACAGCCAACTGCCTGAAGGTAGCCGAGGACTACCGAGTCATTCCAGAAGAGCGAGTCGCGTCCCGACGGAACAGGAACGACGTTTAGTTAAAACTCGGAATGTCTGCGACGGCCGAGGTCATTGATCTTTCGCCGTGGCATTTTCCATTACTCGTTAAAAATCAATCAATTCCACATCGAGCTTCTCAATCGATCTACAGTCATACGTAGATATACGCGCGACGATATTGTACTTGTCACTGAGAGATGCACGTGCAACGTAATAATATATATATATATATATATATATATATATATATACATATATGCTATATAGAACGTAGAAATGGTCAACGGGTCAACGATACTCACAGCGTTTCCCTTACGGCCAGTGTTGCTTTTGGTATACGAAACATTTATAGGTTATGATCTCCTACAGGGATATTACCTACCGATGATTCCTATGGACGCGGCCGGTAGGAGATACGTAATTAATGGGTTCACTCTGGGCATTCCCATGGACCGCATACGGTGGCTACAAATTGACCCATATAATCCAGACTTCCTACATCATTAGCTTGGAACGTAGTGCCAGCTGTGCTGTGATGTTCGGTAGGTTCAGGCTGCCATTATTCTCTAGGGACCTTTAATACACTGCGCACTGTGCTCCGTTGTGGTAATAGAGATCTCATCGAGGTCTGAACTTCGGGAGTCAAAGGGTTCTCGAAGATAGAATTATCGAGGCGAGAAGGAAGTGCCCAGATGTCACGGAGGGAGGGGCTTTGTATGCTCTTTTATCAGTAGAAATTAATGCCTGTCACGCCTACACCGATAAGTTTTCCAAAGACGCGGACGAACGATTGATATTAATAAAAGTCGAAGTATTTTCATTCCAGTCGCGTGGCACTGCTCGTGGCGCCATTAACTTGTCACGATGCCGAGGCGACGTATAATACAGAATGAATTTGAGGTTAGCTCGAGTGGCGGGGAATTCAAATTTTTCAAATTCCTTATAAATCATTTCGACTTGGCCGCCACCAAAGGACATTATTTCTCCTAAATAATTTTCGGAATTTCCAACGTGACGACAATCCTGTGTGTTACGTAATCCAAATAATATTTTGGCTTCCGCAATGATACCCATCGGTCTGTCATAATATTGAAAACACAGACCCTTTTTTTTCTGTTTTCACTCGTGATTCAAATCACGAACCATGCAACGTCCGTGCACGAAAGTCCAACCGTAGGATCGTTTGTTTTCAGACAGACCTGTTGGTAAAATACTGCAAGCATTTCGATCTCGTGATCTTTTTCTGCGAGTAATCGTAGAAGAGGAGGATTAAAAAAATATATATATATCTACGTACCCAGTAGTAAGTTTTTCGGTCCAGTTGCGGAAGAGGCTGGAATAACAAGCAGGAATCGAGACGCGTACGTGTAAGCAATGGACCGGATGCGCGTTAGACTTCACGGAAGTTTCGAAAATTCTCGGTGAAATAATAAGTCGCCGAAAGTCAATGTAAATGCGACCGAGTGGAATCCGACGATAAAATTGTACGGATTGAGAGTCGCCCTAAGGTCGACGTCTTCTTTCTCTCAGCGTCTCCTGTTTCCCCGGCAATTGGACGTGTCCCGAGAGGAGTCACTCGCAGAGATTAATTTTAATGTCCACCGTGAATTAACATTCGTCCGTCTGATGAATATTTATGAGTTTTATATTCTCATTATGTGAGGGCGAACGCGCATATGAGCGTCGTCGAGTCTGTATGGTCGCTAGCCGACGTAGAGACGCTGCAAAACGCGCACTTGGATTCAGGCAAGGGTATTCTAATCTGGTCCAGGATGGTTTAACGAGAAGTACGTCTTGCGCAAAGTGCACTGCGCCTCGGTGCACAGGGTCTATTTTCAATGCGGCTGCGAACGATGCGCGCGAAATGCAGTTCGAGGAAGTCGTTGAGAACGCGTTTCGCATCCTACGAAATTCCTGTGCCTGTGCGTATATATAGTTATAGCTATAACACAGAAGCCAATATAGCAGACCAGATCGTGGATGCTGTATAAATCGTTATTAAATCCTAACGCTGACTTGTCGTTATCATGCAAACGCGTAGCTACGATAAATCACCAATGAAAACCATAAACTCGCGTTCGTGCATCAACGTAAAACAAGCTTCCCTTCCGATGTTAATGACTGTTCTGGTAGATATAAATCTTCGAAAAAAAGGTGTATTCACGAAAACAGAAAAACACAAAAACACGAAAGCAATAATTAAGCCTATCGCATAATATTTAATTCCACTTACAATACACATGGTTCATTTTAAAACTTTTATCAAACATAACCTCTTACGAGAGTTCGAATAACGATGTAGAGATAATACACGATAATTTTCCATTTACTCGGATGCCTACTTACCATTCTATACTTTCAGTTCGACGACCAATAATTACGCAGTACCACGGCAATGAAACATTTACAGTGAATTGTAGTTCGCTAGAAATTCCGATAGTCCCCGTGGCGGAGCCACGTGTCGCAACGGCAATTTCTGCCACTGGCAGACCGGTAATAATATCGACGTAGGTCCAGCACAAATAAATCATACTTTATTATGGCACTGCTCGAGTTCGCCGTGACACGGGTAATTAGAAACGTCAGTGAAATGGGTAGGATGGAGTGACGACAGAACACCGTGGTGGAACGACAAGAGAAACAAGATGGATGACAATTATATTTCAGAACAATTTTTTCCGCGAGTTCCTTATTTCTCATTCTGTCATACGAACAAAAGAGTCTCTAGTTCCCTCAATGACCGCTACTCGCTCTAGTTCTCACAGTCTGGACAACAATAACACGTGCGATGAGCATATGCACTAGATAACCGTCCGTAAATGTTCAAATATATATATACATATACATACGTGTATAAGGAAAACCACGTGACTTATATTAATGGCGCATCCTGTCCGCCGTGGTCCGACACTTCACGATTTCGTCTCTCGTTCCCAGCGCAAAAGAACTCGCTGGAACCGGTAGGAATAGGCCCAAAAATAATCGCGAACGGAGTTGCGAAGTGGAATCAGACATTTTTCAGATTCTCCCGTTCGTTAACCCCACGTAACAAAAGGACAAAGCCCGAGCGTGCGCGAAGATGGCGCTGCTGTTCGAAGTAAGAAGCGACGCGGATGATAGACGAGAGGAAGGAAAAGCTTACGTAGACCTGAAAGAAATTGATAAAGAGCAACTATATATTCTTATGCGTTTATTACGTTAAACGGGAAAACGGGGTCACGTATCACTTCGTGTTACACACGTTTATCAAGCGTGCATACGCGTAGCCAGGGATGTGCCGAGGCGTACCCGTACGTCAGGACCGTGTTTCTAGGGTGCCTCCCGGCAAAGCTTTGACAGACGAATAATCGATTTTTTTTTCTTCCTCCAGACTATTCCGACGACATTCACGAAGTTGTCAGTGAGTCCGGTGTTAATTAATAGTGAAAGATGTTTCTGGAGGATGGTGCCCACTAAAAATTCAATGAATAAGACGTGACTGCTGCAACAGCCGGTCGAGTATTACCAAACAGATTTAGGTGTACAAAGTCAGAGGGACTTTTTACGCCTACGTACAGCGTGCCCCACGTCCAATTTTTTATCTTTTTTCTTAATTCCGTGTCACCGTCTGACAATTTACAAGCCAACCTTTAAATTGGTACAGATTAAACGATTCACTTGACGGCTCGACGTAAACGTTAAAATTTTCTTTCCTCGCCGCTGTCGCTGCTCGCGCTAAAAAGCACTGTGCACTCTGTTCGTAAATGCGCTATGCGCGTTACGGCCACTGCTGTCTGGAAGGGAGAGAAAAAAAGACTCAAGTGCCTGGACCACCCAAGATCATTTACAGTGGTTCGCAGGAGGCATAAAGAGAACATTTTAATCTCCCAAAAATAACACAGTAATCTGATCCCCTCGGTACTCATATACGAGGAAAGAATTCAAATTTGAAAAATTCTTCAAACCCACGGAGTTGACTGAGAAATCAGTCAAAAATTCCCATTAAGCGCAAGGAACGCGAATGCTGCTGGTCCAGCATTGGACAAGCTATGAGAATGTGAAGTAGGGTAATTAATAAAAATCTTGATGACTCTCTCCGGCTGAGACCTTAATGTCTTTATCGGGATCGAACGTGTCTTGAATGAGATATGATATCCTTTTTTCTTTTAAATAATCTCATTATCAATCGAATAATTACAATCGAATTTTCCCGCATCGTAAAATAGCCGCTTAACGATTGCGGTTAGTAGTACTGGGCATCCTGGCGCCAAGAATCCGCACTTGCAGTGTTCGCCGCTTGGGGCGCTGTGTGTCATAGCGTTACGAATGCTTGGGCAATCGACTGTGTCTCGCAGTGACTTTATCAATGAAAACATCGGTAGGACGATTATAAGACGAAAGATTAATACGTAGATCGAGCAAGTATATAACACGGTAATTAAATAGCAATCCTGCCGATAGGTACGTATTTATCAGCATTATTGATAATATGCTAATAAATTATTCAATTATTCAGACGATCTTATAAGTTCTCACAATTACGTATGCCTATATTGTCATTTGCATAGTTAAACGCTTTTATTTGGCAGACAGTCTCACGCATGGCGCTTGTATGACAAGAAAATACAATTTTCTTGTATAGTATATACACTATATGTAATTTCAGGGTATGCATGCAGTGACACAGATTTCTGTCGCTCTTATAATAATCCCAGCAGATATACATATATATATAGCACAAGTTATGGATATTCTATTTTGGTAACGATATTTTTGTTTTTAAATTCAAATTTTCGTCACCCCTCGAACCACTTAGCGTTCTGATACCGTTTTAAAGGGCGTTATGCAATAAGAACTCCGAAGACGCTCAGAGACGCCTGTCCTCGCGGCGTCTCTGTGAAACACCTGTGAACTTAACGAAACGCAACGTCTTCTCGCGTCAACCGGCTCACAGAAATTAACGTGCACGAGAAATTCCATAAGTAAGACTGACTGATCGTCCATTGATTTTTCTGAATGACGAAGTGCCAAATGGTTTCTTTGCAAATCTCCACTGCTAATTCTTCAAAGCCCGTCAAATACATACGCGAGTAGCATCGCGAGACCGATCGACAGTCGACATAGACACGTCGGAAAATAAATAAATTAAAGGAAAGTGTAAGTAAAAAAAAATGATTTATTAATAAAAATATATTATTGAAAAAAAAAAGAAAAAAATGCCGTAGCATTCAATTAAATTATTGTCGCGATAAAACAAAAAAATCTGCTTCCGCATAAAAGACGTGGGATTCCCAGTTGCGTGATAAGCACGCACAATACACAAGCACGTAAGTATAAATAAGAATCGCGCGTAGAGATATTGAATTTGAAAAATCGTCGACAAGAAATCCCACCAGCAGATATATGTAGTTCGATACAACTTCAGATCGTCCCTAATCCCGTACCAGGCTTGGCCAATGTAAGAGCATTGATAGATTTCAAAAATGTTAAGTACCGACAACACCAGAAGGGCCTTTCGCGTATGTGGCCTCGAAGCAAGCTTACGAGATAGCGTGCAGTATGTAAAGTTAATAGCGAAAGTTGCCCAAAAGCCGTTTAATTTATTAGACCGTTTTAGCGGAACGCATCGACAAGTTTGACGGATCGTTATTATGTTAATGAGAAGCCGGGCCCCTGTCCCTCGGGGCCCTACACATGAAAGGGGCCTTCTGGTGCCAGTTTCACTCGTAAGAATAAGCGCAGGGCGCTCTTTCGCCATTTGAAGAAACTAATTCGCTATCCGAGAAACGCGTCATACGTCACGTGCCGCTCGGCATTCCCAAGCGTGATCCTCATGGGAATGAAAGGGGCTCCCAGCTTTGGGCCAGTCGCCGGAGCGCAGTTGGGACCCGCTCGTTCTCAGGCCCATCGATTCCGCGAATTCCTCCGAATCGAGCGGCACGTAATCGATTCCCAGCTTAACGTATTGGTGAAACTTGGATTGGGGGTAAGGTCCCCCCCCCCCCC
>NW_014333276.1:33566-48701 GCF_000341935.2 Cephus cinctus | reverse complement strand
CCCCCCCCCCCCCACCGGCTCATCCACTCTATAATCCGCCAAGGAAATGTGGAAGCACGAGATGTAGGCCTCACGCAGGAATCTTTGACAATTTTCTTTATACCTCGAAGACCGTACTTCTTCTCTTTGCCTCGTTTTTCCTTTCGAATTTGCCCTGCCACGCTATTTTGAGTTTGAAGGAAGAAAAAGGAAAAATACCCGACTCCGCATACTCAAGAGGCTTTGAGCGGTAGAGAGGGTGGAATAAAGAGGAAAGTGGCGAGGAAAGAAAAAAAAAAAGAGACAAAGTGGTCCAAGCAAAGGTACCAGCCGCCGCCTGCGACCTAGGCAACGTGTATCCTGTCAGATTTTCATGGTCCCGCTCGTAATCCCGTCGAAGATGGCCGCGACCAATTAGCAGAAAAATAAAAGTTCCACAGTGATCTCTCACTCGATTCCCTTTCAGTTAGACGTACGATAAGCCGCGAGTAGTAGATACAGTTCGAGAGGCTTGGCCGGGGGTCATCGGATAACGAGTTCGGGGAAAACCATGCGCAATCACGTTATTAAGCAATTAAGTGGTACAATCGATTCAATGAAGAAGAAAAAAAGATGGCAGACGCGAAACGATCGCGTACACACACATACGTACTAATTACGAACCCCGTTGGCATAGCGATTACGTTAAAGCAAACAAGCTTCGGAGCTATCTTGCTCGATGGGAAGAGGAGGGGAAACTGAAAAAATATATATAAAATAAAAAATAAAATGAAAAACAATTTATCATTTAAAAGAAAAAGTAAAAAAAATAATCGAACGAGCAAACGAGGTTCAAATCGGATCTCGCCTCGACTCTTATAATGGCTTCATCCGCGCGGTATTAAATCGCGGCGAGGTGTGCAACGTGTTATTTAACTGTATAAGCCAGGATCGTACGTGACGATTAAGTAGGCGCCACGAAATTAACCTTCCGCTTCTTTTTCGAGCGAATCCAACCCGAAGCTCGAGGGAAGCGGATAATCCGTGCTGATTGCCCAAGTGTAAACAGAAATTACGTGGCGAACCAGGTAAGATCCAATTAAATTTATCGACGAGCAACGCTACCGACGTAGCTGATGCAGACGATCCGCTTCGCCTGTAAGGCCCAAAATTACACGTATACAGATATGTCTGTATATGCGACGGGAAAAACACGAGTTCACTGGCATCCTTGTCTCTCGTACGTCTCGCGGATGATTTCACATTTTTTTCCGCGAATTAATAACCCCTCTGAAGTCAGCAAGTGATTCGAGGCCGGTTACGACCGGGGAGGAAGAATGACTCATGCCCAGTTTATCGACAACAGAAATAAACGTACTGACCCATTAATTGTCACCGTAAATTCTTCGTCTCTCGTATGCGTATATATATATATATATATATATATATATACACACACATATATTCTAAAACGAATAAATCCTACGCAATCGGGACGGACTTGAGCTTATCAGAAAATGTGCATTCTAACGTCCTATTCGCCCGTACTGTACTGGCATGATAATTCAATGATTTACGTAATGATTTCGAGGATAAAAATTTCAAAGGATACAAAACAAAATAAGATCGCGAGGTCAATGAAAATTCTGACTTCTTAATATGTCCTGAATCATTAATTCACTCTATATATATATATATCAGATATTACAGATCAGCAGCAGTCGCGTCACTGTCGGTGAAGCTTTTTGATGATTCCTACGGGTCGCACGGTTCGCCTCCTATCGAAATACCCCTGACTTGCTTATTATTAGAACTGATGCGCGATCCGGCAGCAGCACCGGGAAATACCCGGAGTAGAATGTCATCCAGTATGGCAAAGCTCGTATGCGTTACATCAATCTCGATTCGTATAAATCGAATGTTGTTCGATGATTTCGTCAGAGTGAAGTCTACCCTCTGACGATGATAAATAATTTTCACGTGGTACAACGAACGCGTGTAAAGTGCTTCCTACGATTCTATAAGGTATGGTGTATCGCACGTGCTCGTGGTTGTACCGTGAAGGCATACAAGGGGCTGACCCGGGGTCAGGATTACGCGTCACGGGTACGTTTAACGACCCCGGACATATTTCTTCGGACACGCCATTAGTATAGGATTCAAGGGACAAAGTGCAAGTTAAGATTCTCTTGGTAAGATCCTAGTGTAGATCAGAACGAACTTGGAGTAAATACAATATACAATATATATGTATATACGTATAGGGGCGACCGGGGCTGGTAGTAACAGCGCGTCTATCTCCTAGAAGGAAAGAGATAGAATCGCGTCAAAACAAAAGACGAACGGTAGAGCCCCGCTTACCCGCGCAGCCCCTGAGTTGCACGACTGTCGCCAGTTCAGTGGGTGCGCGCGCCAGTCACTTCTCGGAATCACGAAACTATTTATTTCTTATATCACTTTTTCTTCACAAGCCAAGATTAAAATATTCGGTTTTTTCCATAAATATCGTTTTATTAAACCTTTCGTGTGTTATTTCGCACTCTCTGGACTATAGTTTTTATCTTGAATTTTCTTTCAGACAATCTGACAATACTTATAGCAGTCAATTTGAGGTTAAGAGTAACGTACGATTGGGGCATGTCGCCACGTGTTTGTAACGGGTGTTAAAAGATATTTGTTCGTTCATGCTTACCGTTCTTTCATTGGTTAAGAATAATAAATGACATAAGAAGGAACCACGGCCGGATAAGCAATTTGGCTATTTTTTTTAAATGAAATTGCTAAAATCGGCAAGAAGCAGGGAAAGTTCATAAGAAGTGTTATTCAAAAAGTGACATATACATATGTGGTATAAGTGTATATAGTATATAAAGTTCCCCGTTAGAATCTCCATTGATTTTCAATCAGTGTCAAATTCGAGCGAAAGGCAGATCGATCGATGCGCTCCGAGCGCTTCGCCATTGCTCAATGTAAAAATATTCGAAACGGCGACAACAGACATCACACAGCTGAATGCTACGTGAGATAAATATCTCGAGCTACTGACCTCCTAGCTCCCCGTACAGTACCAAAGTATACGCATCAGCAAAACTATTTAATTGTCCAGCGATTGATCCGGATTGATTGAAGAGAGCCGCGGTAGCCAAGTAGCACGCGACAGGTTATACAGAAATTTTATCACGGAGATCGAATCGAAATCATCTGACAACGTATTCCTTTTGGCACCTACTGTACCGTTACACGGGTTCGACGGTGTCGGATTAATTAGCCATAGCCCCACTGGTATTATCCGTACGAATTTTCGGGTACCGGAATCATCCATTCCAAACATCTTTCATTCATTCTAATCTTGGAACGCGTAAGAGAACAAAGCTCAAAGAGTCGAGACGTTAAACCTACGTTCCCCCATAAACCCCCATAGGCGCTACAGTAACGCAAGGCGTATCTCTTGTAGCTCAAACAACGTTGCTCAACCTTATATATCAAACACGATAACGTACCTTCTCATAGCCAGTATATATGTATTCGTAGGTATGCTCACTATACAAGTGCGGATCCTCATGCGAGCTTCATACGTCTACTTACGTATAGGGAAAGCGTATGAAATTTCCAGGGACGACGAGAAGCGTTGGATTTATCTCATTATGGTTGAAAGATAATTAAATGATGTACTCATTAATTCCAGATAATCGGTATGTTGTCTATGGTATACGTGCACAGTGAAATTCGGTGGATCACTCTGAAGTTGGCTGTGGGTCTCGATGTTGGGTTGTGGTCGCGCGAGGACGCGTCACTGTCTCGTAAATTAACGAACGAGAGAAAGAAGAAAATTGGGGGGAATAAGAGAATCGAGAAGAAATAATTGAAGTGGCTGGATTGGTTGTATACGTTGCCAGACGGATATTTACAATCGAATTAAAGAAAGGAGACCCGCGCGGAATTGCTCAATTACCGAAGACGCTCGGAATCCTTGTGCAAGAATGTCCGAGGGCGCACGCGCAACCGAGGTGAATCGTCGAGCGATTGTCGCTCGTTTGAGTTTAGTAAATTGAAGCAAAAAATGTCTACGGGCGAAATTGCGCAGCGCGACAGCGGCAGCTGCTTGTACTTTTGTCGTCTGCTGCCGCGGCGTTCGATGCTTTCTGGCCTTTAACATTGACTGGCTACTGTTATAAGTGTCGTTACATATAAAACAGCCTTGAAGTAAGCAGCGCGTCTCTTTCACGGCTCTGGTTTATTCAAACGAGAGCCTACAGTGTCATTGACTTTGATCGTGCCTCTGGATTCTTTAAACAATTCTTATAAACTCATCGGGCTAACACGCGACTTCGCTCCAATTTCTTTTCTTCTTTCTTCTAGACAGCGACAGTGATTCGAACAACAAACAAAGCGTTCGTGTCCTTCTTTTGTAACGGCCGTATTTATCGGCTCCGTGAAAAACTTAACGATGAAAGCGAAAGTATTTTAATTTTTTCTTTCATGTTTTCTCTCTTATTCTCTTCTTTCGCGTCTTCGTTTTATCTACCTTTCGATCGTGGAATGAGACTCGATCATCTACACGTCGACTTAATTAATCTACCAGCAATATCGAACGCTTGGCCAGACGTTCTCAGAACCGCAAGATCCTTAAGAGAACCACTAGCACTGGAGTTCAACGTGTCTGGATGAGGATTTCTACCTATGCAATTGCTAACCATGTATATCATTTAATAGAATAGTTATTTATTTTACACCTTGTGTATATTACTATTCGAGTGAAGCTCATATGGGAATATTCGTGCATATAAACTCTACCACAATCTAGATTGTCAAGGTCGATCGGAACAGGCTCGACCTTATAAACGTGGAATTTGCAAAGTAGCCTGTTGCATAAATCAAAGGAAGCGACATGTGAAACAACCTTAACCGTCCAATGGAATTTTTCAATAGTTTTTTATATATACGGTGGATTAGATTTATTTGAATAATATAAATAAAAAAAAGTCACTCACCACGTTCGTATCTGCCTGCATACCGATATCCTCCTCGACACCGACTTTCATGAGGTCCTCCTCCTTCTCGTTGTCGGCGCCATTCTCATAGTCCTCGTATTCCTGCTCGAGACTCTTCGTCTTTGCCTGACTCTCCTCCATCTTGGATATACTCTTCTTCTTGAGGTAGGTCTTCTCGCTGTCCACTGCACTGATCACGTTGGTGGCTTTATGGTCGAGCACTACACTTGGCGATCTGGTCTTATTTTCAGAAGCGTTCTTTCCCGTCGACGACACAGACGCCGTCAGGTACGGACTCCTGGTGGTGGTCGATGACTCCTCGCTACTCTTCACGGTGGTCGTTGACTGGTACTTAAGATTCCCATAGGCGTCACGTTTCAGGTACTTTTCTATCTCGATGTTCCTGTACTCCCTCTTCATCGTGGGTTCCGGCGTAGTGGGGTCATCCGAGGTCAATCTTTTGATGATATCGTCAAAAGTCCGAAGAGGCGCTTTGGCCTCTGATTTAGAAGAATCGTTATCAAAATCGTCATCCTCCTCGCTCTCAGCCTCCTTCCAAATACTGTCTTCTTCCTCGAGAGCTTCATCCGAGTCCTGATCTTCCGCATCGTTATCATTGTAATTATGATAATTCCAAATGTCAGTATCACTCGTGTCCGTCGAATCATTTGAATTCACACTGATTCTCCGATCGCCCAATTCTCTACCCTTCTTCTCGTCATCGTCCGGAACACGCGTTCTCTTGCCGCCACGACGGCTCCCGGTAGATTTGCGACGACCATTGGAATCGTCCGCCTCGTCGTCGTCATCCGAATTCATTCTGTGATACCAATCTTTTCTACGTCCCTTAGGATCATTGGAATCATAACCGAACTTATGTTTACGAAAGTTCCTGTCATAAGACCTCCTTCCGGTATAATAATCATCCCGGGACTCATCCACGTCAGTATCGTATTCGTCGTCATCGTATCGAGCTCTATCGTAGCCATCAAAATCGTCATCGTACTCATCGTGATTCCTGTAACCATGGTAATACTTCCTATCACGACCAGGATGATTTCGATGATTCCTACGCGACGTCAAGTAAGAATTCCTGTATCTCTTGTCCTCCTGATACCATCGATTTCGATGATGATGATTTCTGGGCGAATATCTAGCTTCGAATCGATTATAATAATCCTTCTGTCTTCCCCTATAGTTCCTCTCGTAGGTATTCCTATAATGATCTACCTCATAAGAATCATCATCCTTATCAGCGGTGTACCCCGAATCATCATATTCAAGGTCGTCCCATCGTCTCTCAGCAATTTCATGATTCTTACGCGAGTCATGCTGATGTCTGTGATGTCTCAGGCCTGTGTTGTCACGATGATATTTAGCCTCAAGATCCACAGCTAGGATCCCGATCACGGTAGCCAGTAGAAGCATCATCTTCACGTTCATTGTTATACACAATAGTCTGTCACTGTCTCTCATAAGTGTTTTACCACGTTACATCATCGCCATGCATTACTTCCTTTTCACTTCTTTTTCTTTTTTCACTTACCGTATCCTCGATTTTACGTATCTCTGTCTTTCCGTCTCTTTTCCTCTTACTCACCCACCCTTTAACTTCACTCAATCTCACTCTGTCTTACACCATGTGCTACTCCTATCTCTACCGTATAGGTAACAAGTACACTCAAGAGAACATGTCTACGATAGCCCGTGTATTACCACTGCCTCTTCTCTCGCGCAGAGATGACACCGCTTTCGCTCATCTATTATTAATGACGGTACCATTTAACATACGATACTATTCACGCTTTATATAATGACAATCTAACCTCCAATGATACGACGCGCGCTACGAAACCCACCTTTTTAATCCCTTTGGCGCGTACAAGACCGAAAATGAAAAAGGTATAAACAGACCAATGACACACAGACCAAATCCTCTTTGCAGCAATATCGTTTGGATACTTCACTGCGTGTCAAAAGTTCCTCCAAACATTTCTTACTTGACTATAGCCTTCGGAGCATTATTACGCAATTTTTATTATATCCGTGACCTTTGTCCGTCTCGGGGCTCTTGTGACGGTTATAGAATTTTGAAAATGGACGCGTGTCTCCAATGCCGGTTATTTCGCACGACTTGGCTACCTTGATGCTTTCCACTATCGTATCGCGTACCGAATGTCGCGGCCGACTGAGCCTATGTCGACTGTTCACTGTGCCGAGTCGAGACTGCCGACGCATGCGTTCTACCACCTCCCTACCCCAAGTGGCCGCAGACTTGTAAACCGAATGCACAGGACTTTCCAGAAGTGGATTTGTGAAATTATTGAAAAAAATTTTGCATTAATTCACTTACTCGTTATGAAAATGAATAACTGGCGGAATTGAATTTAAACGAGGTATTAATTTTTTAACAGCTATTAAGTTACGAGGCAAAAATGTATATACCGCTATTTACATGCGAACGACGTTACTCGCGATATCTGCTGAAATTATTTATTTTTTTTAGCAAGGCTCTTGCGCTTCATTCAAAAATTCACAGCCATTCACTTTCGCGTTTGCCATTCACGAATTCGCCGGGCCTATGACTACCACCACCAGTGAAATTTGCCCCGGGGAAGATAGGATCGCCGGCAGGACTGGTTTCTGTTGCTGGCAACTTGTTTTTTTTTGTGATGCTGATGTCTCTTCTTATTTATTTTCATCCCTCTCTCTCTCTCTCTCTCTCTCTCTCCCTCTTTTCTTTCTCACTCTGGATTATGATGACAGTTGAAGCGAAAGTGATAAACACTGCTTTCAAATTCATATGTATACATGTCTCCTGAGTTTATTTACCGTACCTTACGTGTCTCTAGGATTTTACTGATCTTGACGCAGCTGCCGTAACGAATCATCTGCTTTTCTCGGATCAAGATAGATACAATTGAGCGGAACCGAGATTCGAATTACTAGTCATATTTTCTGGGTGGTATCGAATTTCGAATATTTTTTGAAATAGGAGATTCGTCCATGACACTTTTCCATAATATATGTACAATATAGTTAAATTAAATCGCAAGCTATGATTGGCTATAGAAATCGTCGCGCTGTCTGTCAAGAAGGAACAAAAGTACCTCGAGGATCATTAACAATCTAAGAAAATGACGAGTGAATCATTTACGCTTATCAAATCTCATGACTCCTCGCAGAAGAGGCGCTTATAATTAGAAGCAGGTAACGGAATGACGTGCCTAAGGTGCGAGAGGACCAGATAAATAATGATATTCGAATATATTAGTCTCGTTAGAGAAACTCTACAACACGGGTGGGCCATTCCCGTACGTCACGTCAAAACGATAGCAGCTTAGGCAATAAATCGCAGATATAGAAATACTAACGATAGAAGAAGAGGAATACGGTGTAATGTTCTTCTTGACGATTAACAACACGGGTGTTAATGATAAATTAATTTACGTTTTTTATAAGAAAAAAATTAGTCTCGAGACCATACTTTGTATATTACAAAAATTTTATCCCATCATTTATTACCCAATGTATATGCATATATAGGCAGCATCTAGAGCTACCCACATTTTCGGACCTTTCTACCTATTCCAGTTACTCAATAATTTTCGACTGTCACAACGTCTTTATGATAAACGCTATTTTAAAGAGTCCTTCCCAATTACTTGAAAAGCGCCTGTTTACGTTTCTCCGATCCTACCATTGAATCAGGAACCCTTTCACCACGGCTTATGGGCCCAATGTTGAATACACGAGTACAAAGCAAACGGTACAGTCCTCGAATATTGTTACGGCTCTTCGGTAGATTTGGCGTCTGCTTACAGTGTCAAAGGTCAGTACTGGTTGACCGAGATGCGAGTATTATTACTTATTAGTTTCTAGCCTATTGCCAAGGTTCATGGGGTTATCGTACCAGATTAAACTTATAGGTCACTTTGCAGTTATTATTATCATATTCAGGCAATGGTGATTGTAGAGTTTATATTTTTATTATAAACTTTCGTTAATTTCCTTATTTGCATACATACTAGGGGTCGCGACATCGGTTACACTTTGAGGGGCCATACCCTTATGAACCGATACGTATATGAGTCCCCTCGGAGTATATATATAATAATAAGCGCAACGAAACAAAGTTCTACCGAGACGGCATAAATGACAAGGGAATTAAAATAACCTCAAAATTCTTTCATTCTCTGAACTGTTTCTCATGCATATTTAAATACTCGGCGTAACCGTAAGAGGTTCCCTTATTAAAAATCTCTAGTCGATTAACAACAGCAAGAAGGTACAGTGGGAACAGCGCAAACCTGCCATCGGAACACCTGCTGAGTGCTGACATAAAAAACGACACGAGTCTTATTGTGCGCGATAGGTGAAATAGCCTCGGGATATTAAAATGCCGTTTACTCATTTAAATGACCTTTGACATCACAGATTCAACTACGACACCTCCTATGGATTCGAAGTACTTCTTTTACTTGCACTTCTACTTTTTATTACACTTCCGTTTGCTTATTATTATTATTATAGACGTTATAATATATATATATGGCTTTTATGGATTTCTCTCATTGTTTTTACAGGTCACTTTCATCCTCACCAATTCCTCCTACATAATTATCATTGAAATTAATTATTTTGACACAAAATTACCAAATCTTATATTTTATATCGGTGCTTCACTCTCCTTCTTCGCTTGGGCAGGTGATTAAAAGGTAAGCGGCGTGGGCAACGACGGCTAATACGTGACTTCCGGTCTGACGAGAGAATCATAAATTTTTGCGATGCAGACACCGGAAGCTTGTAAAAGAATTTGTCAAAGGTTTTATTCGTTTATTAATCAACCGTACCATCTGTGTAACGCTATTGGAACTTTATCTTTTGGTTAATGACTAATTAGTCAAGTTCTGACTGTAGCAGTGACTGCTACTCGTAAAATGTAAATCTTTTGAAACGTCCGGTCTCGTAAATCAAAAATTAATACGTTTGCATATCGAATAGCCCAAAGGCAAAATTATAGAAATTGGTAGTAAAAATTGAATGATTTTCAAAATATCGTAACCGATGTGAAATTGAAAATGGGCCTGCTTGCAACCCGATACCAACCTACGTACGCACGTAGGGACAGGTGCGTGGGATAATGAATGGTTAATGAGATAATAATTCCAGAGTTCCTCTCTGTGGTAACAAAAAAAAAAAAGATTGTAGAAACCGAAAGTTAATCTCAAAAGAACCTAATGCAGTAAAGGACAAATATTTCATTCGTTTCTAATGACGAAACCATTGCTGTCGTGAAATTAGGATAATCGTGCGGGAAAAGTAAACACGTGACATCCTGGGGTCGCCGGTAGACGTTCAACAGATTAAAACAAAACTACCCCTATATCGTCCCCAGGAAAGTCAACAGAGCTAAGAACAAAGACGGGAATTTAGTATCGCGTGGGATAGGTCAGTAACGTTGGAAAAAATTGTTATCCCTGACAGGATGTTAGTCTTGGGATCATGGTCTCATCTAGACTTTTATATTAATTTTTATTACTAGGGTTAAAGCTAGAAGAGGAAGAGGGGGCCTGACACGGAAGCTACTATAGTCTTACGTGTATCTACAGTGATAATGATAATAATATCAGAGAAAATAACTTTATTTAAATTTATCATAATTCGCTGTTATTTTTTTATGATTAAAAGAAATATAGCTCAACTTACTATAAGGAGCGTATAATTAAGAATTCCTAGGTATGTCTGCTCCCTTGATAAGATTTCCAGGCACTGTACCTGAATTTCGACACGTGGTGAAATTCCAGGTTTACGTATTTCCATGTCGCCCACGCACAAATTTTTCATGCACGAACATACCACCATGAGTTATTTCCATGGTGTTTCTATATAACGTATCGTAATTCACTTTAATTTACGCATCTATACAATTTGTTATCGATTTAGGTTATTCTAGCAAAATAATTGAAATAACATTAACGACAATTTCTATAGTTTGGTATTACTGGAGTTTTAATGACTGCCGCGCTGACTGAAAGTGACGTAGGTAATGTGAACTTATTTATAAGCTACAGAGATAGGTATTAGATGTGTACCGATCGATGGTAAAAAGAAACTGGTTTCTAAATTATGGGATAGGCCTATGTGAATGTTCGTAGACTTAACCATGTAACTGATAGAATCATGGGTTGGTATGAGATTTGGAGAAAAAATAAAAATCCTATAAAATTTAATATCGAAGATCCACAGTTATTCCTTGACACGCACCACCTGAGCGCTCATCCATCTATCGGATTACACAAGAACTAGACGTGGTGACTTAATTCCTATCCTATTATCCAGAAGCGTCCGTTTATGTATTCCAAATACAAAATAGTAATTTCGTGTCACACGTGGGCATCGTCTCTCTCTTTCTCTCTGTGTATGGATAATTCTGTCTACGAAAAAAACTCATAAAAACTTTCATATGGATATCAGGGACTGAGTATCTGAACGAAACGGGCTATAATATCTGTGATGTTTAAGCCTGTCCTAGTTACCTACACTTTTTGTACTTTCCATAAAGTGCGAATATAATGTCTTCGCTATAATATAGCACATAGTATACTAGGTACTAAATAATATATTTGTAATATACGAATGAGTCAAATGTTTAGTAAATCATATTCCAGAGTCAACTGTGAATACAACCGAAATCCGAACATTGACGACTGTTTCCGAAGGCAGCGCTCGGGGGTTAGTACACGTAAGTAGGGGTGGCTGCCTGCGACGCAGGGGACGTATCGGCTCGGGGCCTCCATTGTTCCTAGACCCATTCATCTAGTCAGTGCGGCCTTACCTACGCGATAAGTGTTTCTCTATCTTTCTCTCGCTGCGCGACTTCAGTGTGTGCTGTGTTACCTAATTCCGTTATTTCCGCTGGACTATTGCTTCTTCCGTGATATCTCTTTGCTATCACAGTCAACTCCGTAGTAAATACGTCAAGTCGGTTTGAGCGGTGGCGTGTCGTGGGTTGGCGTCGGCATTCCTTACTGTGCTCTCTAGGGGAGCGATCACGTCCGTCTGCGTTCGCTTGTGCTACTCCACGTGGCGTATAGGTGTACTTTACGTCCACCAAGTAGCTTCAATCACCTCTGTCGGAAACACTTTGCGCGCTGATCGAGGAATAACGTGATTCACCACCGGTGATGAATGTGGTTCCTTCGTCTAACCTACCAAGAGTTTCGGCGCACGGGCGGGCAGGGACGAAGGTTTTCAGTGTAATTAAAGACCTCTAGCAGATCTTCCGACTTCGGTTGGTTTCTGGGTCCTTGTGATTCGTTGCGGTCGACTCGGCTAGGGGTGATCGCGATTTTTAGTCTGGCTCCCATTTCTCGTGTTTTGTGTTTGCGACCAAAGCATCCGAAAGTGCTTAAAGTTGGTCACAGGTTGTGACCCTTTTAACTCCAATAGTTTTCCTCGACGCAGCAGTCTGCACACCTGTAAGACGGACCCCGCCGCCCGTTGAGGACCGGACTTGATTGCGTGTTTCTAACCTGCAGACGATTTGATCCATATTCTATTCTACAATATTCCATATATTCAGATGCTTGATCAATTTCTCTTATACACAGAGGCTCCATGTGACGGTATTAAGAATACAGTGAAACTAACGTTCAAATAAATAAAAATATGTCTACATACACAAATGATAATTCAGCTTCGAGGTGCCGCTTGACACATCATTTGCGAGCAGACACATCAGCAAGTGTAATCCACTTTGAGATTCCTGCTGCTTAGAGTTTATGTACAGAATATATATTTGAAAATTTCTAATACTAATGAAATGTCTCTTTGAGTAAAATTAAAGAATTAGATTGTTTGTACGTAGGTTGTAAATAATGAGTATATGAATTAAATGAACTTTACTTATAGTCGTTTGAGAATAGCTATTAGTTATAAGTATAGCGAAGCTAGGAAGACGGAAGCAGTTTTGTCTTATTGACAATCAGTTTCGTAAGTTATTAATAACTGGTAGATTCTTCTGTATTGTACAAACGTAGCTACCCGGGACTCCTAGGACATAAAGTCGACATAGATATACATTAAAAAGGATTCTGGATCGAGCTGATGATCGCGTTTTAATTCTAGATCGACGTATCTTTCAGCATTTTTAATTAATTGTTCAGTAGATGTTATTTCAGACATTAAAATAATTAATTAAATCGATAATGTAAAATATTAACACTTAAAACTCTGAATATATGGAAAAGTATATTAAGAAGTACTGGAATTTGCCCAAAATTGTGTGCGTGCAAATTTTTCACGCAGGACTCGGAAAGCGGGAGCAGGCGGAGAGTGGGAGCAGGCGGATGGGTGGGGGCGCTCGAGGCAGGGCCCGGACTCGAAGCGCTCATTCTTCCTCGAGCCGGTCTCCTATACTGGTCTCTTGGAAATACACCTCATTTTCATTTCCAACCTTCTTTTATTTCTATATTTATTTCTTCTTTACTTCCTTATTTCTTTATCTTTCATTCTTCACTTTCTTATTTATCTCTTTCCTCATTTCTTCTCCACTTTTATGACTCTATTCCTTATTTTTCTACTTTTTAACTTCTTTATTTCTATCTTCCCTTTGTCGGTGGGGAGGTCGGAGGGGTAGTCCGTTGACTTTGGGTAAAGTCCTATTTGTGCTTGTGCTTGGGGGTCACTTCACTTGGGGTAGGTGCGGGTGCTATTGGGCACCCGCTAGTATAAAGTCACCCTCTGTCGGAGACATTTTGCGCGTGGATCGATGGCTAACGGGGCCCGCCGCCGGCGGCGGGCGTGGTTCCTTACGTCTAACCCACTGGGCTTTTGCCCGTGGGAAGGGACGGAGGTTGTAGCGTTAAATATCGTCCTTCGGGATGTCCCGGCGTGCCCGCAAGGGTATCGCTGGGTGCTACGCCCGCGGTCTTTCGTTGCGGTGAATCTTGACTAGGGGTAGACCTTTCGCGTTTAACTTGTCCCTTTCGCGTTTAACTTATCTTAGCTTTTTCGCGTTTAACTTCACCTTACCCCCTTGTGCGTTTTTCTTGTCCCTCGACCCGACTTCCTTTCCTTCCTGAGGTTTTTCCCCCCTAGTCCTGTGTGCGACAGCCGCAGGACTCGGGGGTTTTCCTCAAAAAAAACAAACACGGTCCCCTATGGGGCTACGGAGGGGTCGTAGCTCCCTTGTGGAGAGGCAGGACCTCACGGAAATGGGCGCGGAGGGGCCCATTTCGCTCCCTTATACTTCCTACTTTTCCCAATGTTCTCTTTTCTCGCTCCTCCAGAATAATCTGGTCTTCGTGCATACGCTTTACGCATCTTCTTCCCCCCTTGTTCCCTCAGTCATAAACATCTCTCTTCTTCACTCTTTCTTTTTAACAATCTTCTTCTTTTTCCCTGCAACAACATCTTCCCTGTCTGCTGCCACCAAACGTTTCTACGCAATTTTCGAATCTCCAATTCCTTCCTATATCTCCATCACTCTCCTCCTAATATATCCTTAAAAACTAAGTTTTTAAAATGTCTTTTGGAAAAAGAAATGTTTAAAGTGGTAGCGCATGTAACACACCACACGTATATTATATTGCAGTGATATATGTAATATATTTTTAATGGTACTGTTATTGTTAATCTTACGCAAGCCATATACTGTATAAGTATACTGTATCATTATTCCATTCGTCGAATAAATTATCTTGTAAAACTTATACACTTTTTGAATCTCTTATTCCTTACCAACACGTATATGATATTGCAGTGATATATGTAATATATCTTGAATGGTACTGTTATTACAAATCTTTCGCGGGCTGTATGCGTATGTCTGTATGTACGTCTGTACTTTGTATACTGTACCATTATTACGTTTGTCGAATAAATTATCTTGTAACACTTATACACGTTGATATTCTTTTGCCCTATGCGAATATCCCAGAGTACTAGTGAGTTCTGTCTCTCTCTTACTCTCCTCCGTCCTAACTGCATCCTTCACCTACTCCTAATATAGTTTGAAATTCAATTCTCGAAATTGCACCTCTGGGAGGCTGTATCTCGAAAACGGCTAGGTTTAAGGCTTTTTCCTTGAAATTTTGAAAGATCTTTTAATGTAGAAAGTTAGAATAGTCCATAGAAGAGGCTGGTACAGGTTAGATTGCGATAGGGCCACTTTCAAAAAATT